>NC_030679.2:93972686-94067686 GCF_000004195.4 Xenopus tropicalis | reverse complement strand
AATTAATATTATTAGTTTTCGAGCAACCATTTTTAGCACCCAAAATGGAAGAATGCGCATATAGCGAAGACCTTGTTGAGTGACATGTTATGCACGCGATCAAACCAGTTTTAAGACAGGGTTATGAATTATGTACACAGACCCTTCTTTTTGTCTGTGGCAGCTGTCGGGATTTCCCCCAGGGTTAATTTTCCATGGGGACCATCCCCAGGAATGATCCCCGGCAAATGGGGACGGATGGGAAGCTTATAATAGCAGCTAAACTCAGGTGTATATGAAGCATCTAATGATGTATGTGAGAAAGGACTTATAGTAAATGACAGGTATTTATTAAATTAGTAGGAATTTTTTTTATGGGTGTTTTGATTGCCAGTGCAGTTTGCAGTGGACAAATGTCAAAGACTCTTAAGGCAGCTGCTCGTAAACTATAGTGCAGCCCCCCAGGGTCTTGTAGCCTTGGCAGGTTGGGCACATTCTAAAGGCCAGTTAGGGTGAGATATGGTAAGAATGCTTATTTGATTTTCTGGATACTCCTGAAAGCCTAGCTTGAAGGTAAATTAGGTGATATTAAGTGTTTAAGCTTATCAGATTTGGATCTACTACCATACTGGGTGTATTCTGGACCTGCAAATAAACGCAGGCCGAGAATCCTCCCCACGCTTAAAAAATCCTGATAGTTATGGCTGCACCCAGAGCCATTGTGTTGGCCCAGGTGCAGCCACACTAAGTGAAATTCGGCAGGAAACTGCTCGCATGTACAATGATTTTGTATTCTTTGCCTGCATGTGTGGAGAAGAATGGAAAGGTTAATCACAGAATTCTAGAGGTTTAAGAGTCATGAATCGCAACAGTTATTATGTTTTAGAAGTAGGTGTGATGACGGTTGAGGATATAAGCTGTGCCCTTTTTCACTTAATCACTAGAAGAAAAAATGCCAGCCAGCCTATTTAGTCTTCTTCCTTTGTTTATATGCAGGGCTTGATATTTGCAATGGGACTAATGCAAATGTGCATTGAGAGCAGCTATTACAAACTCTATTATTGCCTTTAATCATGATATAATACACCAGACATTGGATTCTGTTAATGTCAATATTAAATTGTCACTGCTGTTTCTTTGCACCTATCCCCTCAGTGGATGCACTTACAAAGAACTCTAGTGCATGTGTCTTTTATGACAAAAATCTACAGCAACAATGACAAATACTATTCTTGCCATTTATCAAGATAAAAACACAAGTCATGAATGACCTGTAAGCTATATCTTTATAACACATAATATCCAGTAAAATATATTCATGTAAATGGTGCTTAGTCATGTCATCAGTGATGATTTGTTCTTAGGGATTTGATTTGTGTCACATGACAAATATTGTGTATTTTAAAAACAAATGTACCCCTGTTGTAAAATAAGCACAATGGAATTCCCTGACCTGTATAAAGTAACTCTAGATTTGGCCTTGTGTATTTATGTGGTCATTTCACTCCTGTTACTTCTACTTATTGTACAGCGCTGTGGAATATGTTGGCGCTTTATAAATAAATGTTAATACAGGTATAGGACCCATTATCCAGAATGCTAGGGACCAATGGTATAATGTATGTTTGTATGTATGTATGTATATCTTTATTTATAAAGCTCTACTTATGTACGCAGCGCTGTACAGTAGAAGGATTATTTATATCTTAGTTGGGATCAATTACAAGATATTGTTTTATTACTACAGAGAAAAAGGAAACCAGTTTTAAAATTCTGAATTATTGGATTAAAATGGAGTCTGTGGGAGACGTGCTTTCCGTAATTCGAAGCTTTCTGAATAACTGGTTTCCGGATAAGGGATCCCATACCTGAGAATCAGCACCTCCCCTGGCATCAGGTTTTTTTGACTGCAACCTGGGCCTCTGCACCGGCCTTGGTGCAGGCACATGGAGCAGATTTTGGTGCCAAAATGCATACCTGGGGTTCTTTATCACCGATTTCCACTCCATGTACCTGCATGTGGGTCAATGCAGGGCTTGCAAGAGATGGCTGATGCAGGCCTAAAATCGTCCCCATATGGCATTAGCCTTATCTTTTAATTTGGTGTACAGAATTGTATTTATTACATAAAAGCCGTGAATATCCTTTCAAATATATATACTTGGAGAAACTTTTTTTTAAAATGTATATTGTTGTACATGTTATAATATCTTTCTGTGACATTTAATGTGATTATATATTTTAGAGTTGAAGAGATTTTATTCTTTATATAGGCAAATGTCACATTTTATCATTGCTGATGTAATTTGTGTCAGAAATAAAGTACCATTCCATTAAAACATTTGTTCATTACAAGTCACCTTCCATATGATTCCATGAGCTGTATAAAAGCAATCAGCCATTGCCCATATGCCTTTACATAGTCATTGAGCTCTTCTGTCATTTATAATACCTTTGTATTTTTCATCAGTCAAAACACATGATTTACTATATTACAGTAAAGTGGTTGTTAAACCTACTGTACGATTAAATAACCTGCCTGGCTGGGATCAGCTTTCTACTTTCTGCCGCAAAATATCTAAACGCTATTTAAGTCCTAGCAACCAACTAGCATTTAATCTTCCAAGCCTGATGGTTATGCAAAAGTGTAAATAACTAAAACAATATAAAAACTGAAAACTAACTGCAAGAATACCACTGCCTACATTTTAATTAAAGTTAGTTTTAATGGAGAAATTAAGCAAATGTATAGGTCCCCTGCACAGGCCTTTCCAGCTGCACCAACCAAGCAGCCAAGAAGGGGCCTTGGTCTTCTGTTTGGTCCCCAGTATGGGTCCCCTGAGACAGCTTTGCAGCAAGGTTGGCAGCTGTTATATATGGCCTTTTCACTTCTGGTCCCTGATTCTGTGCTGCTCGCTGACAGGAGTATGTGTGCTGAAAGCTTCTACCTGATTGGCTTACACTGTATAATTCTGTTTGCTGATCAGCACCAAGGAAAAACGAACTGGATGGGAGGTGGTCAGATAATGGTGGCTGTGAAACCTGCTATGCAGCTTTGCCTTAAAGGACATGTAAAGCCTACATTTGCCTACAATGTATATCTGTTGGGCACGTCTCCCCCCACCCAAATGGCATAATTTGTACTGCATATATCCCCTCCGTTTGCCAGCACCATCACATTTTCCTAAAGCAAATAGCAGCTTTCACCTGGTGGCCATTTTTCCTCTGACACATAATTGGATACATTTAAATCTGCAAACAGCCTACACACACACAGACCCTTATTCAGCATACATTTAATCAAGAATACAGGCTCACACACTCAGAACTATCTTTAATAAAAGTTCTACTTTGTTTAAGCTGAGCTCAGGAGAGGAGGTTAGGAGAAAAAAATTGAAGCAGACAGCTAGAGCTGAGTTTCTATGGGAACCAGCAATGCCATCTCTTTACTGGCTGCTAGACTGGGGGGCATGTTTAGTAATCAGCTTAGAACAACTGAGCATGCCCACAAGCCAACAGCCAAAGCAAATTCCTGAGGGAGGGGGCTGAGTGGGTTATAGGAGGAGAAGCAAATCTAAGTGATTAAGGGAATGTTGCAGCCTTACTATTAACCTCTGGACAACCAGGGTGGCAGGTACTGAAAGATTTCAAAGAGGCTGTTCACTGATTACATTTTTGTGTGTGGGGTTTACATGTCCTTTAAGTGCTCTGGTACAGAGATCCTGGTTACCACCATTGGGTAGGGCAGAGGCCATATAGTCTATAATTTCCTTTATTTTTCATTTAAGATGAGTTATCTTGTTTATCAGCTGAAATACGCATCATGTTCATAGTATGTTTGTGACCAAAGTCAAAGGATCACCTATTACTCTTTCTATTAAACCATATCTGCTGCTCAAGCTGGTTCTTTGCCCCTCCCTTCGTATGGTTATGCTGCCCAGTCAATTGCATGCTTATTTCCTGCTCTTGCTTCTCCCTTCAGCACTATTTCTGTCTTCTCCAAATTAAAATCATTATCTAAAATAGCAGCCAACAGCTGGGACTCAAATATTTCTCTTTGCCCCTGAAATGTCCAGCCAGTCTGGGGGAGGGGGTGATAATCATCCCTATCTCCTTCTTCTTTATGCAGCTGCGCTTATGAATGTCTGGGCCCTCTTGGGAGGCTCACTGCTGTGTATCAGGCTCTCCTCTAAATAACCACACACAGATGGGAGGGGTGATTATATATATATATATATATATATATATATATATATATATATATAATATATATATATATATATTATATAAATATATAATATTGTACATATGTCAGTGTGCATTTTTTTGTGCATATGCAAGGTATGACCAAGGTCAGGTAGTTTGACATAGTTACCCCTAGCAGCAGCCATAGTTTCATTCCTTTACATATATCTTTCAGTGCAGTGTTAGGCATATAAAATAACAACGAGGATCTGCAGCAGTCTGTTGTGTTAGAAATTTCAACTTAGAGGTTGAGAAGGGACAGTCAGGTTGACAACAGTCAGGTTTAGGAACTATACGCAACAATTACTTCCAATAGCAAACCTATGCAAAAAATGATCCACATGACAGTAACTTTTAATGCATATGAATATTTTGAAGAGAAGTTTTTAGTGATTATCACTTTAAGCCAAATTGGAGTCATTCCCTTTCAAGAACTCATCTTAAGCCAAGTTTTTTTCTTAACCAGCAACTATGAGAAGTATGGAGATCCTGTTTTAGTCCCCTGACCCTACATTCCTTCATCTGTCTACTACGAAGAAATCCCCCTTTGTAGAAATAACAAGGAACTCTCCTCAGCGTTTCATTTGCATGTGTCACTGAACTTTTCATTTTCACATACAAACACTTCCTGTTCTACATCTGGTAAAAAAGCCTAATTTTTATATTTGCTGCAAGTATTCTTTTCTTTTACCAAACTATCCTTTCCTTTTGCAAAACCTTCCTTTTCTGTTTCCGCCATTGCCCTGTGACACAAAAACGTCATTTTGTCCTTGACTTCTCTCACTTATTAACACCCTTTTTTAGGACTGCCCTATCCTTTTGACCTTCTTTGCACAGTGGGTACAGACTATGGCTCCATAGCTCACTGTCACTTTCTGCTTTCTCTCTCTACGGCACTTTTTCACTCTGCCCCACAACTTCTCTCCCCATTATTCCCTGCTGTTGCTCTCTCCTTGAGTTGCTGAAGCCCCCTATTTCTCAAGGGGGGCTTCAGCAACCTGTTATGTTACAGCAAAAACTATACACGTAGATTTTTTTCTGCACAAGCCCGATTCATTGAACTCATGTTAAACTTGTTCCTTTAAGAATGTGTGGGGTAAAAGTAATAACTTGGGTAGTACAAGGGTTGGTAGTTATAAATACTATAAAGAAAGAAGATCAATACATGTAAACTTTAGTACAGGGAAGAGGAGGAGATCCTTTCTTACAAGGTGATGGAATATGTCTTTGTTAGTGGCAAAACAGATTGTTGCTTTATTTGCTGGAAAAGAAAATATTCTGAAGCTTTCACAGTATGAAGGGATCTTTACCATCTTTACATGTTACTTTGTGGTAGAATTTTTTTACATTAAATCAAAGTTCTGACTGATATTTGTTTCTTTTTTTTAGGTCTGATGTTACTGTGTGAATTTTTCTCTCTCTGAGACTTTTCAGCATATATAGCCCCCAACATGTCAGTGGTGCAGGTAAGTTATACTGATAGCATCAAAACTTTACCCATTTACGCTCTTAGGGTCACACTGCACATGGTATATTTTCTTCCAGTGTTTTTCAACTGGCGGAGACCCACCAGATCTCAGACTTGCAGCACCTCACTTGTTTGACAGGCGGTTTCCGTTAAAGCTAATTACCGGCTATATGGTTGGATTCTGATGCTTTCCTTCTGCTCAAAAATGTAGCAGTATGCTACTTGTGCTATGAACCTATTCTACCAATTTCTTTTATGTATTTTCACATCTCCAGTAGCCCATGTTTAGAACAAATTTTTTGTAATCATAGTCACTAAAATGTTAACATTTTTAAAGATCATGCTTACTGCGATGAGACTTTAATTTAGCATTTTTCTGCTTCCCACTTCAAAGGCCCCTTGGCAAGCTGGCACAGAATGCATTGCTAACTATGACTTCCAGGGTAAAGCTGAGCAGGACCTGCATTTTAGTAAAGGTGAAGTGCTGACCATTGTGGCTGTGACAAAGGTAACAAATAAATATCTATTTTATGTGTGATCCGATAGTGCAAACAAACAATAGGCAGGATGTAGAAAATTTGATGGCCAACATACCATATATGCAGGTGCTGGCATTGGTGGTGAGACATGCTGATAACTGTAATTGTGCAAATGATGGAGCACAGACTCCTGTCCTAAATACTCTAAGCTTATTTTGTCATTTTCTATGTCTCTGTTCAGTTTAAAGAGGGTAAAATGAAGTTTTCTAAAATGTTACCGTTTCCCCAGTGAAGTAATGTATGTGAATATAAGTGACTGAGTAGAGCACATTTCCACACACCAGGAAGCTCATATCTTAGCAAGCAACCATGCAACTACGCCGGGGCTTTAGGCTTTTACTTAGTTTGTTAAGGGTCTAAACTGCCATACCCCCCCTCAAAACTTGCTCCATGCTGGAGAAAACAGGTATTGCACAGTTCTGTGAGTTGACCATAGCCTAAGGTAGATTGCTATGGCTCCTTGCTAAAGAATGCCAGGAAGCCATATTTTTTTTTTTATTCCTACACTATTTATATGTGCTACTGCAGAGTTCTCCATCCTTTTTTTTACCCATGAGCCACATTCAAATGAAAAAAGTTTGGGGAGCAACACAAACATGAAAAATGAACCTGGGGGTACCAAATAAGGGCTGTTATTGGTAGTCCCTATGTAGACTGGCAGCATATGGGATGCTCTGTTTGGCAGTACACATAGCCTTTATGCAACCAAAACTTGCCTCCAAGTCAGAAATTCAAAAATAACTACCTGCTTTGAGGCCACGGGGAGCGACATCCAAGGGGTTGGTGAGCAACATGGTGCTCCTTAGCCATTGGTTGGGGATCACTGTGCTACTGTGATATGTTTGTATGACTGCACATTAGGTCATTCATATTTCCACTTTCCCATATTCCCAGATTTTTGAAAGGAGCAAAATAGATAGACTGTGCAAAATAAAAATTGTTTTCAATATAGTTAGTTAGGCAAAAATGTAATCTGTAAGGGCTGGAGTGACCAGATGTCTAACATAATAGCCAGAACTTTACTTCCTCCTTTACAGCTCTCTAAATTGTTAGCAGTCATTACCAATCAGTAACTTGAGGGGGGGCATATGGAACATAACTGGTCAGTTATTTTGCATTTGAATCTGACCTGAGTGCTCACAAACTAACTCAATAGTTATACCCCATGTGGCCCCCTAAAATCACTGACTATCTAAGAGGTTAGAGAGATGAAATCAGGAAGTAGGAGGAGTTCTGGCTATTATGTTAGACATTGGCCCTCTTCAGCCTTTATAGATTACATTTTTGCTTAACTAACTATATTACAAACATTTTTTATTTTGCGCAGTCTATTTTATCCAGTTTTATTTTTACACTGTACTGTTCGTTTAATGCTGAATACAATTATGCATTATTTAGTACTTCCTTAGGCAGCACGCTGTGGTTCTCACAATCTTTCCTTTAGTAAAAGGTAATGCACAGTTGCCAGCTTAAGATAACAGTGAATCATTTAAATTCACAAGGCTTTGTGTCAGGTCTTTAAAGGAAAAGTAACACTAAAATTTTTTAAGTGGAAAAAGCAAGTTTTAGCAGGTATTTTCTTTTAAAGCATTCAAAATACTAAGTGGTTTGCAGGATAGGGCAGTTATTGGTGCAGGATAGAATAGATTTTTCACTTAAAAAAATTTAGTTTTACTTTTCCTTTAAATGTTGCACATTTTGTTAGGTTAGATTTTAAGGACTTGTAAAAGCCTACATTGTCCTACAATGTATATAAGTTGGGCACTCAGATGGCATAATTTGTGTTGCATGTATCCCCATAGTTTTCCCGCGTTATCAAATTTTCCCAAAACCAATAGCAACTTTCACTTGGTGGCCATTTTCCCTCTGACATGTCATCAGTGATGTTTCCATCTGCAAACAGCACATGTGCGCTGTAAAGTTCATGCAATCCACAGTGCAGGCTTACATAGGCAGCACTTACTATTATAGAAAGTCCTGCTTGGATTAAGCACTGTAATGGTTAAAGGAGAGGAAAGTCATTTTGGCATTTTACTGGCCCATTAGTGCCACCTAGAACACTATATTTATTCTGCAGAAACCATTACTATAGCTGAATAAAGAGCCCTAGAAGCTCCCTCTGTTTAAGATTGCAACTGTCATTTTAGCTTGGTCTTCATAGCTTCCTGCTTGCAGCTCTAGAGGCTAGTAGCTCAGATTACATATTCCTACGGGAGGGGGAATGAGTTTTATAAATTCTTAAGGGAGGGGGGAGCAGGAGAAGGGAGACAGCAGAGAGCTGTACAGACTCTGGCCCCAGGAATGAAGGATTTTTCTGAGAGAGGAAGTCCGATACCAAAGAACTTTTTTTTTTTTGCCTTTCCTTCTCCTTTAAAGGAACAGTAACAACAAAAAATGAAAGAGATTTAAAGTAATAAAAATATAATGCACTGTTGCCCTGCACTGGTAAAACTGGTGTGTTTGCTACAGTAACACTACTATAATTTATATAATAAGCTGCTGTGTAGCCATGGGGGCAGCCATTCAAGCTGGAAAAAAGGAGAAAAGGCACAGGTTACATAGCAGGTAACAGATAAGTTCTGTAGAATACAATAGTGTTTTATCTGTTATCTGCTATGTGCCTGTGCCTTTTCTCCTTTTTTCGCCTCCATGGCTACATAGCAGCTTATTTATATAAATTATAGTAGACTTTCTGAAGTAAACACACAACTTTTACCAGTGCAGGGCAGCAGCACGTTATATTTTAGTTACTTTTATACACTTTAATTTTTTGGTGTTACTGTTCCTTTAAGTTGATCTTAAAAGAGGAGGTTGGGAGAAAAAATAGGAGCAGACCGCTAGAGCAGAGTTTCTATGGGAACCAACAATGCCAGCTCTTTATTGGCTGCTAGACTGGAGGGAATGTTAAGTAATCTGAGCTGAGAAGAACTGAGCATGCTCTGTAGCCAATACCCAAATTAAATTTCTGAGGCAGGGGCCCAGTGAGTTAGAGGAGGAGATGGAAGCGAGTAAGGGGATGTTGCAGCCTTACTGTTAACATGTGAACAACCAGAGTGGCAGGTATTTAAAGAGGCTTTTTACTGATTAAATTTTTGTGTGTGGGGTTTCATGTCCTTTAATTAGACAGAAACTTTTATACCTCTCTGTTTTTTCATTAAGGATCCAAATTGGTACAAGGCAAAAAACAAAGTAGGGAGAGTGGGATTCATCCCTGCAAACTATGTCCAAAAGAGAGAAGGAGTGAAATCTGGAACCAAACTCAGCCTTATGCCGTGAGTATATTCAACACTCTAAATGTCTAAGCCTTTGTTCGCTATTTAGTTACTGCACTGCCAAGAGAGTTTTACTTTTTCTTAAGTCTTTCTGGGAGTCTCATATCAAAGCCATTCTTCTTGTTGAGCTGGAGGGACGTTAGGGCACAGGACTAATTATGATTCTTATCTGACTTTTCTTTTCAATTAAATGCCTTTTAGGGACCTTTGGGTTAGTTCATCTACATCCTGCTTCATTTGACTCAATGTTAAACTTACCTTGTCATTTGACAGTTACTGATTTTAACCATTTGTTTGCAAATCTCCAGATATTGGGCTCTATGCCATGCCATCCACAATCGGTTATTTAGAGTTCTGTGATATACGCATGAAAACGCGAGAGAATGCAAAGTCTCGCGTTTTCATGCGTATATCGGCTACATGTGCCTGCACCCGAGCGTATTCCATTCATTCAGGTGCAGGCACAAGTAGCAGGCGTAGGGCTAAATTTTCGGCAAGCGTTTTTCCGCTTGCCGAAAATTTCAGCCCTACGCCTCGTGTGGCATCAGCCTTACCCAAATATGTGGCATGTAGGGGCCCCAATGGGAACATACCCCATATGATCTATTATTTCAGCTCCTGCAAAATCAACACATTTACATCCTTTATGTGGGATAATGCTACAAAAAAGTACACTCACCCCAGAAAGCCATATATTTTTGGAAAGTACACATTCTCCTGAATCTATAATGGGTACACATTTCTTTTTACTCCAAAGTACCTAGCCGTAAAGCCGTACTGACCCCGAAATGAAAATAGCGCATAAGGATTTCTTGCCGGCCAACTCAGCTTTTGCATACAGAGCCCCCTGTCAGTGTATTATGTGCCGTAACACCCCCTAACTATATAGAAAAACCCAGAAAACCATATAGTTTTGGAAAGTACACATTCTGACAAATCCAACATCGGTAAAGAATCCTTTCTACACTGAAGTACCAATCTGCAAAGCTTTCCTAAAGTTAGTGGTTTTTATGACATTTCAGAAAATCTCTTAAAAATTTTGCAGTTTGTTGCATTTATCTCACACAGTTTCTTGCGAACAAAGGCAAATCACCCCAAATAGGAACACCAGAGGTCTACTGAACAGTTTGATGTCCAATATGTATAGATATACCAAAGTCTGCGGTATGTACTGACCCCAAAATGAAAATAGCGCCTATGGGTTTCTTGCCTGCCAACTCAGCTTTTGCACAGAGCCCCCTGACAGCGTATTATGTGCAGTAACCCCCCCAACTATACAGAGACCCCCAGAAAACCATATATTTTTGGAAAATACACATTCTGATGAATTCAAAATAGGTAAAATTTTTCTACACCAAAGTTACACATGGCAAAGCTATGCTAAAAACAGATCAGGAATACTAATACAGGGATAAAAATGCAATAAAACCACAAAAATTGTGCGAATTAGTGAAACGACAAAATAAGTCACACAACAGTGTAATTAGTGGTCAGAATATCTGATCCAATAGTCGCGCTGTCAAAATATACATTTTTTATGGAAAAGAAACTAAAAACAAAGTGGTAAAAAAAATTAATTTTTTTTAAAAAAGTGTTTGTGTATACATGTGTGTACATGTGTAAAAGTTGTGTGACAGTGTGTAAGTGTGTATATAAGTGTGCAAAATGAAAAAACAACTGCTAACTTTTCTGCTGTAAGTGTGTGTGAGTTGTGTGTAAGTGCAAAAAAACCCATCTTACCTGTCCTGAAGCAGGGATCGCAGTCCTGGTCCTCCTGCTGCAGTCTTCATCCGGGCCGGTGCTTGGGGGGGGGCAACAGGAAGCAGGAAGTGAAGACTAAGCAGCAGACGCGATGCGATCGCGCCTGCTGCTTGGAGGTCAGCCCTGTGATGATCGCGTCGCAGGGCCGACATGACAGTTCCCCTGGCTCATTGCCGAGGGGGCTGTCATCTCTAAAAACTCTCTGTAGAAGCAGTACATGCCGCTTCTGCAGAAAGTACCTTTATCTGCCAAACAACGTACGGCGCATGTTGTTGGCAGATAAAGCCTTTTACTGCAACAACGTACGCCATACGTACATACGTGAAAGGGTTAATCTGTGAAATTCGGTATGTTTGTGTAGAATGAAATACATTTTTATTTATATCTTGAAGTTCAGGTTCAGTGTTTTGTGCACCTTTTCTACACAAGCCCAACTGAGTGAACTCATGTGAAAAAGGGGGTATATTTTCCTCTTAAATATATTTTATAATCAGCGAATTTAAATCAATTATATACATATAAATCAAACCTAACTACTTCTTTTACCTTGTTCTTTCATTCTGTTACGCCCTTAAAGGTGGTTTCATGGCAAGATAACCCGAGAGCAGGCTGAGCGTCTCTTGTATCCACCTGAAACGGGCTTATTCCTTGTACGGGAGAGTACAAACTACCCTGGAGATTATACTCTGTGTGTGAGCTGTGAAGGGAAAGTGGAGCATTACCGCATTATCTATTCTTCTGGCAAGCTGAGCATTGATGAAGAGGAATACTTTGAAAATCTCATGCAGCTGGTGGAGGTATGAAACCGGAGCCCATCAGGGGCAAAGGAGTTGGGCAGATGGGGGAATCCAGTGTGGGGCCCATTTGGTGCTTGAGAACCTAGACTGCCATGAAAGGGGTGGGCTTCATGCAAAAGGGGCTGGGTTTGTCTTAATGGAGCCGCACAGTGATGTAGGTCTCTATGATTCATGGCAACACTGTGGAACAAAACACTCTTTGATGTCACAGCTGTAATTTGTTTGTTTGTGACATTACTTATACTTAATATCCCCAATTTAGACCTGTAACCTATCAAAAATGAAAAATATAAAATTAAAACTTGAGAATTTAAAAAAAATAAAAAAAAATACATAAGTATTGGTACGAAATATTAAATTTTAATTTACGCCATTCCTTCACATAAAAAATGTTACATGTGTCTTTCAGTTTCCTTTTCTAATGACACCCCCACCAGAAGGTGTATTTTTTGTGGGAATAATTTGAAATTACACAGGTACCAACATCCCACTTGGAATCAACAGCTCTCAGCTTGATATGCCCCAAGTTAACCTAGATATGCATAGTAATACTTGCCATATAAATCATCCCACACACTAAAATGTTCATACACAGGCTGATTGTAGCTTCCGATATCGGTCCCTTAAACCGATTTCGCAGCTTAACGGCCCGTGTTGGGGCAGCAACGACAGGCCTGCTGACTGACATCTGGCCTGAAATTGGCCAGATATTGATCAGGCAGGTTAAAAGATTTAGTCGGATCGGGGTGCCGATGCTGTCAAACGATTGAATTAGCCTAAATTTGCCCGATATCGCCCACCTGTAGATGGGGATATTGGGAGAAGATTCGCTCGCTTGGCAACCTCGCCAAGCGAGCGGATCTTAATGTGTATGGCCAACTTTATTTACAAACGTTTGCAGGGTTTGTGTTGGCAAAGAGGAGCCATGTTATTTGGCAGTAACATTTACCAGAAATCCACCTGAAGGGCACCCAAATGCTTTGAGAGGTATACAGAAAAATGTCAATGATTGTTCCCTTTCTCCCCCACACACCTAATGTAGTCCGTATGCCTAAGGTTTGTTTTCTTTTGTTGCTTTGCATGAATGGAGGACTTCAGTGGAAAGTATTTTGATGGCTTTCTATTAGCATTATCCTCACTTCTAATACTGATCATATTATCTCCTGTTCTCCAGTGCCTCTCAGTTATCATGTGCTATGTATAGCACTTAGTTACACAGAGCAGTATAACCGTCTCCTTTAGCATGTGAACTAAGAATACTTGTTGAAATGGTTGATATGGGGACATTTCCTGAATGGAAAGACCTTTGGAAAGTCATTGAATTCCTAACTGGATGGTAAACCATGCATGTTGTTCTTCCTTTGTTTGCTGTAACATGGTTTATCAATGACCAAATCTAAAATAAGATCATAGCATCAGGTACTCTGCATGCAAGTCTGCACTTTTTTCATCTGGTAAATTTAGAGAGCGCTCATCATGTATCTGATAGAGGCAGAGAAGTAATGAATATCTTAGAAAGCGTCTGAAGGTGGCCATACACTACAAGATCCACTCGTTTGGTGATTTCCCCCGATATGCTCACCTTGGGTGGTAGATATTCATCTAATGCAATCATTCGGCTAAAGGGCCAAACAATCGCATTACAGTGAAGGGAATATGAGCTGTCGGATCAAGGATCAGTAAACCGTTGTGGTCCTCAATCTGACGGGAAAATCAAGCTTGCCCTATCTACATTTAGCTAATTTTAGTCCAGATGTCAGTCAAGGAGGCCTTCAGATGGTCCCATGCATGGGTAGCTGCTAAATCAATCTGAAGGACCTGAATCGACAGCTTAAATCTGCCTGTGTATGGCCACCTTTACACATGAATTGGGCGGTGTTTATTCTACAGGTATGGGGCCCGTTATCCAGAATGCTCGGGACCTGGGGTTTTCCGGATAAGGGGTCTTTCCGTAATTCAGATCTCCTACCTTAAGTCTACTAAGAAAATTATTTAAACCGTATTTAAACCCAATAGTATTGTTTTAGCTCTAATAAGGATTAATTATATCTTAGTTGGGACTGTTTTATTATTACAGAGAAAAAGGAAACCATTTTTTAAAATGTGAATTATTTTATTAAAATGGAGTCTATGGGAGAAGGCCTTTCCATAATTCGGAACTTTCTGTATAATGGGTTTCCAGATAAGGGGTCCGATACCTGTATTAATAAAATCGGAGACCTTGAAGGCCTATGTCTACTAACTGTTAACTACTACCTTAATTCTCATTACTGTGCCACTCATATTTATCAAAACTGCATGCTGAGTAATTTTAGCACCCTCAAACCCCCCCCCTCCCCTAATTCTCAGCCTGCACTAAAACCAGAAGCACTGTGTAGTTCCACAGTGTCAGTAAGGAGTATGGGAGGGGCAAGCAGTTGAGAGCTTGCAGTATGAATGAAGTGTTACTGTTATTTGAATAAAGAGCTCAATAGACTTGATCTATACAAGGCTATTTTTGTGCCAAGCTATACAGAGAAACAACAAGGAAATGGCAAAATTAGTTCTGCAAAATAAGTCTTCATTGTGCAAACAAAGTGCACAGGTTTGTGTACAATGGAGAAAATGTATATCACACAACAAGCAAGAGGGCCCAGCCTTGAAATGGGAACATGAGGTCCCAACCTTGTCAGTTTTGATAGTACATATTGAATATTAAGGCTGTAACAGCCAACCAAGGGACAGTCCAGTGTCAAAAAGGCACATCACATCTTCCTTGGTTGCCCCCAATTGTCTGTAATATCCTTGGCATTTGATACAATATTAATACAGCATATTGATGATTTTGTTAGCCTGGTGTATTAGTGCAGTTGTCCCCCAACATTCTCATATAGAAGCATAAATGACTAATTTCCACAGACAGTGTCTTGTCTGTTAAGAGCAGAGAGCAATGGATGTCAATTCACTTTTTTAAAAAAAAAATGTAATTTCCATCTCTAGTCTGCTTTGTTTGCCACTGTTCTTTGCTGCCTTCTCATGGTGCAGAGTTAAATAATCCTTAATGCTATAGTTCTGTTTAGCCATGCACACCCCAAGTTGCTGACATTAGGCAAGTTAGTGTTGCCACTCTGCCATGTCTATTTTATGTCATAAGCATTTGTGCACAATGCAGCTGCACTGCTGATCTGAGCCATGCGGCATTCATTTCTTCCTGAGCATGACTAACCCTCTCGCCCCGCTTCCTGTGCCAGGAACTGAGATAGACTGAGATGACAGTGCAGCACTAATCTAATATGTTCTACATTTTGCTGCAATGCCACTGTGAAGTTTGCGCTGCTGTCAGAATTATAGAGCATTACACCTGCAATTTAATAACATTATTTAACTAGCAAGAGAATGATGCCAAAATCTCAAAATCAGGCTCATTTATAAAGTCTCAAATGTCTACAAATGTATGAAAAATATTTTTTTTTTATAGCATTGCTGTCCAAGTTCTGTGGCACTGAGGGCCAGAATTTTATGTCTTTTCTGTTGTGGAGGGCCAATAATGGCACACACGGGCAGCATAGAGCAGGAAGATTATGACACACACAGGGAGCATAGGGCAGGCAGAGTATGGCACACACGGGCAGCATAGAGCAGGCAGAGTATGACACACACAGGGAGCATAGCGCAGGCAGAGTATGGCGCACACACAGGCGGCATAGGGCAGGCAGAGTATGGCACACACAGGCAGCATAAAGCAGGCAGAATATGACACACACAGGCAGCATAGGGCAGGCAGAGTATGGCACACACACAGGCAGCATAGGGCAGGCAGAGTATGGCACACACAGGCGGCATAGGGCAGGCAGAGTATGGCACACACAGGCGGCATAGGGCAGGCAGAGTATGGCACACACAGGCGGCATAGGGCAGGCAGAGTATGGCACACATAGGCGGCATAGGGCAGGCAGAGTATGGCACACATAGGCGGCATAGGGCAGGCAGAGTATGGCACACACAGGCGGCATAGGGCAGGCAGAGTACGGCGCACACACACAGGTGGCATAGGGCAGGCAGAGTATAGCAGGTCAGGCAGAGTTGGAAAGGAGACAGGGAGACTACACAAGTAACTGATCATGACCACTCCACTTTGAACAATGCAGGTGCTTACAGCATGAATCTGAGGTGTGAATAATGTGGGGGCCAGTTAAACTCAGTACTGATACCATTTAAAGCTTACTCAAAGGTAAGCAGTCACAGCAGCCAGACAGACAGTTGGGCAGTACAGTTATAGGGTAGGAAGCTGTGGAACATAATGGATATACCTGTGATCTTAATCAGCATTTACATAATTTGAATTACTAACTTCTCCATTAGTAGTATGGTAGTGATGCCAAATCCTCTTATTTATGTAAGCAGTTTTTATTCATTTAATAAAGATGCTTAAAGCCTTATAGTTTTCTAGACTAAAATTGTGTGGGCGTATGGTCCTCTAGTGGCTGGAAGAGAGAACTGCATGTACTACAGCTGTTATTTTTAGCAACCTATATTTGCTTTTTTCCCCCTCGCATTTTAACAACTGCCTTTCCTTTTTCAGCACTATACCAATGATGCAGATGGCCTGTGCACAAATTTGATGAAGCCCAAATTGGTGGAGGGAACTGTAGCTGCCCAGGATGAATTCTCCCGGAGTAAGTATTGTTAATGCAGTAATAAGATTGCTTTCTGTTTTTCACTTTTAGTTAGTGAAATAGTGTCACAAGCAAATTTATCTAAATTTTTCAATCCGAATTTCAGCTTTTCTAGTGTAGAGAGTTCTATCGCGCTCTCTACAATAGCTATGCAACCCCCCCCCCCTGGTTGCTTCTCTTTATTTCATATGCCCAGTCTACCTACTGTAGTTCGACAAATCATCATTTACCAATTGCTCTATTTAAATAGCTTTAGTGTCCACAGTTTTGAGCAGCCCTTTTGTTAAGGAGCCTATATCTTTAGGGTAAATGCTGCTGTGTATAATTGCTTTACATTGTGCCAGCAACAGTTTTTATTATGACACTGCAGAGGTTACACGCTAAAATGTGAGCGCGTGCATACACGCCAAAGAAAATTATACCTGAATTCTTCCAGCTGGCCTTAGACAATATGACTTATGCCATAATAACTGCTGTTTTACTGAATAGCATCATCCGCTACTGTACATACTAGATTTAATGTAATCATTAGTATAAAAATACAAAACTAGCCTTCAGCCAGTGTAGTGTCACGTAATAGACTTCCCTGACAGGCTCCCTTCATTTTCATGCTCTGCTTCTATTCATTCTCATGAATTCAGGTATCTGAGCCCCACTCTTTCTGCTTTTGTGTCATTCAGGTGGCTGGGCCCTCAAGATGAGAGATCTCAAACTGCTGCACACCATTGGCAAGGGGGAATTTGGAGGTAATATATATATATGCTTATAAAAATGCTCCAGACTCTTGGTATAATAATCTCACCTGAGGGAATGTTGGATGTTGCTTGTTGTTGTATGTACGTTGGGTTTCTGAGACTTTTGTCTATCCTACTTTTTCCAGCATGTACTTGTTCATTTTCATCTTAAAGGAGAAGGAAAGGCTAATAAAGAGTTAATCTCAAGCTGCAGGCATACCTTCAGTTGTCTCAATAGTGCCCTTAAGTCTTCCCCATATTTCAATAGTTCAGATGATCAGAAGCCAAACAGGAAGAAAAAATGCTGAGCTGTGTAAAGAAAGTTCCCATAATGCCTCACTCCTGCACCGAGACCGAGTGTACATGCTCAGTGTGTAAGACTGAGTCAGCTTCCTGCTGATTGGCTTAGATCCACATTCGTAAGGGGGGGAGTGAGTTCTTAGCAGGGAACTCAGTGAAGCGTTTCTGTGGGTGCTTATGGCTGTATTTACATAGACCTTTCTGATAAAGCTTACTTAGTTTTTACCTTTCTTTCTCCTTTAAGAAAGCTTGCAAAACCAAGAGGTTCTGGGATATTTTGGTCAGAAAATACATACGGTTTGTTATAAAGGTGCATAAAATTATTGCAGTGTTGAATCACTCCTAGAAAATTATTCAGAAGATGCACCCTGTGACTGAACCTACAAGTGTAAGTGCAAGCTGGGACCTTGTCTTGTGACCGTTTTTTGTATTTTCTCCAGCAATATTTATCTTTGTGAAAGTTTGGGGATTTTCTAGTCACCACTGGTAGCCAAACACTATTGCAGCAGGAGTTTCAAATTGGCTATAGGTTTCATGCACATAAGCTAGCACACCGCATATAACACTGAGCTCAGGCTCTATTGCCATATGCTTCTTGCACAAGAGAGATTTCAGAGGTATAGCTTGCTGCAACTACATAGGGTCTAATCCTGACATTTAGTTGCATGAACCTAACCAGAAAACTGTCTCTTATCTGACATGTATGTGACTGTTCATGCAAGAAGTTTGTAGGAGGGGTTAATTACTTAGGGCGACTCTAATAACAGTGATTTTAAATTAATTGTAAAAATGGCAGGATTATTAATAGAAACACTATTGTCTGTTTCCTGCTGCCAATATCTGATTTATGAACTGGTTAGCTGTTGGCTAATATTTAATAAAAGTAATAGGCTTGATATAATGTATTTTTTTTTTTTTAATATTCATTTGTTATTCTCTACAATAACTAAGAATAATTAAAGCTCCTATTTTGTTAAAATAAAAATGTATTTTTGCTGTAATTGCAGATGTCATGCTTGGTGAACATCAAGGAGTGAAAGTAGCTGTGAAATGTATCAAGAACGATGCCACGGCACAAGCATTTGTAGCAGAAGCTATGGTGATGACGTGAGTGGTCCTCTTTGTGTGGGGTCTAGGCAGCTTGCATGCTAATATGACTTGATCACCCACTAGTTTTAATATAAGTGCAGCTGTGAGGCATAGATATGCCCTAAATTGTTACACATAGTTGCCCTGTTATTGCATTTTTTTAGGAATCTCCTGTATTTTGGGAATTGAGGGTTTTTAAAGGGGTCCTCTACCCAAACACTGATGCACAGTGAAATAAAAAGTAATTCCAATAAACATTAAACATTTTTCATGTTATTTAAATTATTTGTAAATGTAATTAGTAAAAAAACTGTAAATGCCAAAATCGGAATCTGCCTGGCTGTTTATATTTTCTCTTCTTTTGGCTCTAACTCAATAAAACAATGAAGCAGAAGACAGCTTTTGGAGACCTGAAATCTTTTAGTTGCAATTACATTTACAAATAACATAGAACCATTGGAACATTTTAAAAGGACATGTAAACCCCACACAAAAAAATGTAATCAGTGAACAGCCTCTTTGACATCTTTCAATCCCTGCCACACTGGTTGTCCAGAGGTTAATAGTAAGGCTGCAGCATCCCCTTAATCACTTAGATTTCCTTCTCCTCCTGTAACCCACTCAGCCCTCTCCCTCAGGAAGAAAAATGGCCACCAGGTGAAAGCCGCTATTTGCTTTAAGAAAATGTGATGGTGCTGGCAAGCGGAGGGGATATATGCAGTACAAATGATGCCATTTGGGTGGGGGAGATGTGTCCAACTGATATACATTGTAGGGAAATGTAGGCTTTACCTGTCCTTTAATGTATTCGTAGTGGAGCGCTGCTTTGAATGACATTGTCTTTCATTATGCAAAAAAACAGGTTTTAAGTGGAGATCCCCTTTAATTCTATAAGTGTTTAACGCCAAGATAACACTCCACTTCTGAACCACTTTTTCATGCTTTCATCCATAGTTATCACTGTTATGTAAAGTGCTCAGACCACATAACTCCACAATGTAAGAATTCTCAGTTTGATGGGGTGTAACTTTTTAATCAACTGTTTGTCTTCAGGCAATTGCAACATAACAATCTTGTGCAGCTACTTGGAGTGATTGTTGAAGATAAAAGTGGTTTGTTTATCGTCACAGAATTTATGGCAAAGGTAACTTCTTTCTTCTCTCTACCTTATTCCATCACTTTCTCTACTTAGAAAAGGCCAGAAAAAAGTAATCTGACATTTCTTTGGTCTTTTCAAACATCAGAAGAGTTTCCTCTTCCAAATTTTTAAGAATGCAAAAAGCTGCAAATGAAAATTATCCATATTGTTGAAAACATTAGAAGGCTGCTAAATGCAGTGCCACTTGCTGCTAAACTACATGTCTGTTTGAATTAGCACATAGTAACAACTTTCATTTTTGGAAGCCAAAATCAGCCATTTTTGGTAATTCTGAAAAGAACACACCTAATTAAATAACAATTTATAGATAAAGCAATAAACCGGGAAAAAGCTTTGCTTTGCATGAATTACTGTTGGCAGATATACTGTGACAGATGTTGTTCTTCATCTTTAGGGAAGCCTAGTGGATTATTTGAGGTCTCGGGGAAGGTCAGTGCTAGGTGGCGAATGTCTACTAAAGTTCTCACTGTAAGTATCCATTAAAACCTTACACAGGTTTGACCTATATAGTCTAATCTGTTCTTGTATTTTCAATTTTGAGACTGGTTGGTTCCTGAATTAACACCCAATGTAGGACCCTGGCTAGGGGTTTTTAACTGTTATTTACCATGTTATTGTTCTTGCAAATTTCTTTTAAAGCTGCTCCATGCCATTAGCAATACATTCAGATTTAGTGTAGCCAGCACTGTCAGTGAGTAGAGATGTGCTTGTGTTATCACAAACTCTCTCCTCCTGCTGTCTGTGAATACATTCTGAATATTAGCCTCAATTTCCCTGCAGACCATAGAGAGTAAGTAGCTCCATAGTTTGCAATCAAGTTTTCCAATGTACTGATAGCCTCATATTTTGGTGTGGCTTTGTAATGGGTTTGTATTTGTAAAGGTGGGCATACACTGTAAGATCCACTAATTTCGCGAGGTCGGCAAGAGAGCGGATCTTCTCCTGATATGCCCACGCTATGAGCAGGCGAAATCAGTAAAATTCAATGATTGGATCGAAACGGCAGGCATAGGCAACATTGGATTGGGGACTGCATCAGCAAGCTGATGTAGTCTCCGATCCGATGGAAAAATCAAACCTGCCCAATCGAGATATGGCCAGGGAGGCCCATCGGTGGTGCTCATAAACAGGCAGATAAGCAGCCAAATCGGTCTAAAGGACCTATTTCGGCCGTGTATGGCCACCATAAATCCTAAATGTACAAATTATATTTTATGTCCATAGTTCCATATTTGTGCCTGGGTTAGACAATTAGGGCACTGTATTTGTTTGAAGCTGCAAAATTAAAGCTTGTTAGACATACTTAACCAGCCCTTGTAGAACCGCAAAATCATCTAGTAGACTGCAGCCCACTTTGCACACAAGTGCTTAATATGAAATGCCACCAGTTCTTCAAATGTAGCATGCTTTCCCAAGCTGTAGATTAAATATAAGTTTTGTTTCTAATTTTGAAGTTTTAAAAATGTACAAAAGAACTTACTGGCATGTTGTATTTAGTGATACCATTGTATTTAAATATGAGGGACCCTTCACTGTTCCTTTAAATATGGAAACGTAATACATTTATGGAACTGTTAAAAAATGGAGTAGTTATACTGGATCTCCTAGGGCCTGACAGTACATCCAGGTAATGTAGTAGTTGTTAAACAGCTGTGGTGCAAATAAGAAAAGCTTGGTTGAAATCTTGGTAGCTTTGGCCCCACCAAACAATTCTTTGGTACTTGCATACCAGCAGATCAAAGATTAAGGGGTTTTTACATAGATGGTAGTTGATATCCAAGGGGCTAGTTTTAGCAAGCTATATATTACAAACTTACCTAAACTGTATGAACTAACTTCACTGTAGATGCCCAATCAGACATTGAATTTTAGGTGTTTTCTTTTTCATTGGTCCCTGCAGGGATGTATCAGAAGGTATGGCATATCTTGAGAGTAATAACTTTGTGCACAGAGATCTAGCGGCACGCAATGTGTTGGTATCAGAAGAAAATATTGCTAAGGTCAGTGACTTTGGACTCACCAAGGAAGCATCCGCCATACAGGACACAAGCAAACTGCCTGTTAAGTGGACAGCACCAGAAGCGTTGCGGGATAAGGCAAGTGTAAAATTGCCCTCCATTACAAGTTTTCCGTATTAAGTTATAGTATTTGTGCCATATAATTTAGGACAAAGTACTAGGGTTTCCTTTCCAAAAAAAAGCTTATGGCCAAGGATTCCATTTTTTGGCAATGTACAGTAGAATGTTTGGGAGATTAAGGGAACACACATTATGAATTTTTGTAGCAAGAAGCTTAGGTTCAGTGTGTTTAGTGCCAGTGGCTGGAATAATGTCTTGCTTTAAATGTTTGCTATCAGCTCTGCTGTGTTCTGCCATATTTTAGGGCGAAGACACACACAACGATTAGTCACTACAACTTTTTAAAAAGTGTGGCAACTAATCCACAAAGTGAAAACCCACGCGCGATTAGTTGCAGTGACTTATACAGTATCCTATGGTGGGAAAGTAGCCGCGAACGAATTTTTTAGAAGTTGTGGCGATTAATCTTTTTAAAAAAAAAAAAAAAACATTTTAATTAAAAGCTCTTTCTAATTAAAGCTCTTTTTAGAAATTATGCATATATTGGGTGAAATCAAGAAATGTCAGAAAAAAAGTGGGGATAGGGGGGGCAGAATTTCCAAAATCTTCTCCAAAGTACTGACAAAGTATACAGTCGCAGTAACATATATTCAGTATAGTGTGTTGTAATTTAAAGGGTAAAAAACACTATTTTTCCATAAAAGTTTAACACAAGAATATTTTGAGTAGATATTCTCTTTGCATTGTGCTGTTTCTTTGGTTCTTGTTTTTTGGAATGGCAAATCCAATATTTGAATTTCAAGCTTAATGCTGTAATAAAGGTGCATTACTAATTATACATATGTTTGCTTTACAGCTATTTTCAACCAAGTCTGATGTTTGGAGCTTTGGAATTCTGTTATGGGAGATCTATTCCTTTGGGCGAGTGCCTTATCCACGCATTGTAAGTAACAATACAGTTTTGAATCCAGTCAATTTATTCACTGGGCAGAGTTTAGTTCATACACCACTCATTAGATTTAATGATTGATGTGACTCATTTGAGAAAGTGAAAGCCTTTATTATTTTGTATATACTGTATAACACTACAGTATCACAGCCCAGGCTGCGGTTGGGGAAGCAATATAGTCACTAACAACCAAGCAGGATTTGCCTGGAATTGCCAAGGATCACTGATGTACACAGACATAATGTGACCTGTGTTATGTGAGCTGGAATAGAGCAAGGGCCACTTGTTGGATATGCACATATCCTGTTATGGCTACATTTGGCAGGGTTTCATGGCTGACAGCAGATCCAGATCCAAAGCCTGCCTGGTTGCAACAGTGAAAATATTGTTCCCCACCCTGCTACTCTGGTGAGTGAAACATGTATGGGGGGGGGTTGCCCTATTCATTAATTACTGATTTTTTTTTTTTTTAATACACTTTATCATATGAATGCAGGCAGTTTGGATTTTACAACTTTACAGTGTTTCTATCATAATTAATGAATCTTCTAATCATGATTTCTTAAACTCTGTTTCCTTCTTCTTAGGCCCTCAAAGATGTGGTACCAAAGGTGGAGAATGGGTATAAAATGGACGCACCCGATGGATGTCCTCCTGTTGTATATGATTTGATGAAGCAGTGTTGGCATCTGGACCCAAAACAGCGACCCACTTTTAGGAATCTGCGAGAACAGCTAGAGCATATCAAAGCGAAGGAACTGTTTCACTGAAGCAAGTGCAAGGCTAGGGGTCCTCTGTCACAAAAGAGCCATTCCTTGGCCTGAGAGACAGACTCCACAATATCAGGAATATGAGATATAACACCAGAAAGACTTCAGCACAGTAATAATTACTTATTGGGCTCTCTTGACCTACCTGTCTTGCACTAGCTACCACCTTAGTGCCCATAAAATATTCTTATAATCTGCTGGTCTGTGGAAGGATGCAGATGTTTCCTTACATTGATTTTTGCCAAATCTCTATTTCTCCCTCATATTTTAATTGCCTGTTTTGGGTGGGCCTGAGAGACTTCATGGAGATCAGCTGAGAACTTCTAATTGGAAAATATTGCCTTGGCTTTGGACACAATTAGGTGGCAAATGCAACAATCCAGTCCAGTTCCGTTGCCAGTTGAACAGATAAGGATACATTTTACAGACTGGAAAATTCACTTCTGTATCTTGTCTGCCTTATTTAATACGGTTAATCTTAACCAATATACAGAGCTGACTATGAGAAGAGATTTCTGCTGTGAAAATTTGGGATCCTTATCGTGGTGTGACACAGTACATGTTGACTTCTCATGTTTTCAATCTCACGATTGCCTGCCTTTTTTTTTTTTTTTTACACACATGCTGCTGGCTTAATTCAACAGTATTGTGTATCCTCAAGGATAAACGAATTCCCCCCAACCTGAGAATGTAACTACTGTATTATATACAGATACTTTTGTGTCCTAATACCCCCTGTAGGCTCATGTTAACACATGTCCATAAAACAAATTCACTCTACAGGATGAAGAAGAAAATGATTGCAGACCTTTCTACTCATACAGCCTCTTAATTCAATTCTACATTTCAAATAAATCCAATGCTAGTGCTTGCAGGGCACAGGGTTTCACACCACTTCTTGACGGTCCTGTTATCAGTCGTAATTCTTACGAAGCAGTTGCACATTGGTCTGCACATTGCAGGTTTTGTATGCTTTATTGTGTTTCTGGTTTCCAAATCCTACTGGACATTCCTGCAGGTTATTCTTTCAGCTCTCCTTATTGATCTTTTTTGTGATGGAAAGTGGATTCCACTGCATTTTTTTTTCTTTTATTGGCAGGCTCCAATAAATTTTGAGTGCATTATTTTGCAAATGCTACAATCTAAACATGTGCATTTACAAGTCAGGACACATAAATTTGTGTAACCTCAGAGTTCTACTTCTGTCAGATCTAATAACCCTTCAATCCCAAAAGCTACTGCAGCAAAGAAGTCAGGATGTTCTCAGTACAGTGATCCTGCCTTCATACACCAGAAAGTTTATTTTTCTAACACAGTCACTTGAGAAAAAAAACTGTCTGAAGCTGAATGTCTGTATTGTCAGCATCGTGGACCATTTCTTTGTTTTGATACTGAGCCAACATCTACGTATTGCACGGCTAAGAGGTGACCAGGTGGCTGCCAGTATTTTCTGTCAACTTTATAAGCTGAGCGTGGCACTATCATACAAATTGTGTACAATATCAGCACTGAAAGGAAGTCAAGTTACTAAAGACCTTCCATTCTAAATCATGTACATAAATACTGTTTACTGTTTTGGCAAACATGCTGTTTTAAGACCCAAAGGAGAACCATAGGACATCCATGTTAGCTCAGGAAGCAGTTAAATGATTCATTCCTAGAGCTGCAATAAGTGTTTGGAAGATACTTAAAGCGACACACATGCATCTGCCCCAATCCCAGGCCTTTTTCAGTCTCCTTTGTGCTTCTCTGGTAGAATGAAGTGGTTGGCCACAAATGGAAAGACAATTCTGTGGGCCTGTTGAAGCTTGTCTAGGGACTTGAATGGTGTTGATAATCATAATACACCCTGCCTATTTGTTATGAGTTACCATGGACCTTAAGCATTTTTTTTTATTTTTTTTTTTTGGTAGCCGTGTTTTATATTTTTTGGAAAAACCTCATAAATCACATTTCAGTTGCCTCTAATGTTAAAGGGGAACTATTGCCAAAGTCTGTTTTTAAGAATCCTTAGTTATAAACAATCATTTCTACAAGTAACATAAAACATTTTACAGTGTTTTAAATTATAGCTTAATGTTTGCTGGGACTTCCTTCCTTTACATCCCACTCAGTCATTTACTTGTTCCTTGCTAAGCAACTGCCCTGACCAATGAACATCCGGCAGCCTGTGTAGAGTGGAGTTCAAAAAAAAACAGAGTAGGGTACCCAGCAGAGATAACTGGGCTGGAGCAATTTTAAGGGTGAAGACACACCGAGCTACTAGTAGCAGCTACTTTTTCATGGCTATTAAACTCCAGAAAATACCCTGCCACAGACAATACTGAGAAATGCCTCTGCTAATACACACGTAGGACAGTTATCAGTAAATGATCAGCATTGTCTGTTTTAGTAGCCACAACAAGTAGCTGCTACTAGTAGCTCTGTGTCTCTTCACCCTAAGGGTTTTGACCTCCTGTTGTTCGTCCTATGAGCGATGAGTTCACACAGGTACTAGTGATATTCTCCATGGGGTTTTATATCACATTTCTTGCTGTTTTGTTTATGCAGTCTGTATAGAGTGATGACTGAAGCAGATATGTGTAGTGTAGCATAAGCCACTGCGTAAATAACATGACCAAAGTAGATTTCAAGCATTTGTTATTGACACCTAGGCTTGTTGCTACTTTCAGTAGGCTGCTTCAAAGTAACACCAAATGTTTGCTCTTTTAAAATGGCAGACTGGTGTTCTTGCTAATCACTGACTCCGCAGGACGCTTGCTGCTCTAAGACTATACATATTTCCTTGAATACCCCATACACCCTATAATACTGTGGAGAGGCTGTGATACACTAAATAAATACATATGCCCTTATCCATCTTCACAGTTTTATTTGCCACGTAGAAAGGCCAGCATGAAAGATATAATAAGCACCCAGTGAGAAGGCTATTAGTACCAGGCTGTGTGAACTTAGCGCTAATAGGAGGAGCAACATCTCCTCCTTTAAGGAGGTGCTCCAGGCTGATTGGTCAGAAGGGAGCTGCCGCTTGCAGCAGAGGGATGTTAAAAATGAGAATAATTATGCATTGCACATGCATGTGTTTAAAAACATTTTTACTGCATAATAAATCAATACATTTGTGAATGTTGGCTTTGCAATAGTTCCCCTTTATGTGTAAATGAGATGGAAACAGTTTCTCTGAAATCCTATTTGGTTAAGAGGAAGGAGCCATTGAGACAGTTACATCCCACCTACGTCCCAGAATGATATTTTGCATTGTGAGACGGGCAGCTGGTGGGGACACATAGAAGGCAGATTTGCTGGTAGAAGCACCAGTGTATCATATTGGCAGGGAGCTCCTCTCCTTTAAAGAGCCTGATTCTTATTTGTGCGCTTGTGTTATACCGTTTGCAGTTGTTCTGTATATCGGTTATTTGTTCTTTTTTTTTTTTTTTTTTTTAAGTGAGGGTCTGATTTTTGTCATATACTATATAAAAATGTATGTATTTTTTATATTTTGTTACAAATCACAAATCGGTCTGCCTTTTCAGTTAGGGAAGACTTTTACTGAAGTACGAATCTTATTTTTATTGTATACAAAAGGGGTATTCGGGAAATGATGGGATAAAGCAACAATCACATTGGAAAGGAGGACTTGCTTGGCTTTAATCTTGTGAATTTGTGTGCATGCTGTCTTGTGTCTTCATTTCCAAAGGCCTTTCCTTTCCATTCATGTCCAGTGCTTTAAACTCCATGTGTATGCTGCATTTGGTTGGATTAATAGTGTAATAAACCATTCCATGTGGGTGACCCTTTATAAATTGTGTTGAGTCTTTTTATCTACCAAGCATAGCTCCCTGTTATGCCCAAAGCTGAAATATTGTCACGCCTATATAAATGGCTTTCCCATGCTATCATATTGAGTCTATAACGTAGAAAAGTCTATATCATAGAAGCTCCAGTGTCCCTTAAACGCTTTATCTAATATGATGCATTTGCTATACAGAATATTATCTGAGATCAGAAGAGGAGGATCGCTACAGACCTGTTAGGCACAACACTGATTTCCTACCTGCCTTCTGTGCCTTCTTGTGGCAGTGCATCTCTGAATTCATCCTTGGTTTGCCCACAGGTTATGGTGCCAGATTGGAATTAGTTGAGTGGTACTCCTCCAGCAGGCCCACTATATGATCATCAGCCTGAATGGACCCAGCACATTAGTGGCCAAATCAGGTGGTAATGTGCTCGTTTGGCAACAGGGCTACCAAACACCAAGGGCCAATGATCTGAATATTAATTTCATGTAATAACTGCATAACAAACAATAATGCAACAATTTGTTTGAATAACAATAGAAGTAGGATCTAGTGTAAAATGTGGGGTCAGATTTATTGTGATACACTGTTTAGGAAGTTAGATTGATGCTTAGTTTAAAGCAGCATTACATAGTAAATAAAGTACCCCTAATGTAAAATATGAGGGTATTATTAGTCACCGAGGCACAAATCTGTAACAGGCCTTTGTGACCCATTCAACATAACGTTGTGCTTAGCAGGCAAGAGAACTTCGAGGTCAGGGATAGAATTTTGTAGTAATTTTAATCTGTAAGTAGCACAAGATATTGGTGCAGTTTTAAGCCTTAAATTCAAAAGAGTTAGTGCCAACAACTGGCAGGATTATCCAGTGTCCCACAGATAGTCCACGTGTAGCCAAGCCACAGATAAGCTGGGATACTGTGGTCCTTGATGTTATTGTTCCTTCCAGGTTGCATGGATCCAGTGGGGCTGATGGTTCCATAGAGTTCAAGGGGCCTTAGTGGAAGGAGGGGGTTTGATCTCTTCATGGGCTTCACCACTCATTCTGCCTGTTGCTTCCTCTTCCTAAGGGCTGTGACACACGGGGAGATTATTATAATACAGAAGTGTTCACTTACTGTATGGGCTTAAGTTGTCTGAGAAAAGAATAATGCATCTTTGCTGCTTTTAGAGGTCCTACTAACAGGCATGGCACCGGTCATTGGGTTAAAAGGGTGGTGAATACAGTCACTGACATGCATGTACGCCCATTATGTAGAGGTGGTACCTTTCTCTTCATTTCCATCTAGATAAAAACTTACAAATGGTTATGCTGAAGGGTTTAGTCACCATTTGCCTTTGATCTGATCAAGTTAGTCTTAGAAGTATATAGATTAAATGAGTCTGAAATGAATTAAAGCTAAATGTATTGTTTCCATGATATTTCCTTCAAGGAAATAATGAAATGTACAATTATAGGTGTAAAAAGTATCTGACTCCTAAACAACAGCCAGCTGTCTAAGTACATTCGGTGGGTTTGGGCCAGCCCTGCCCAATATCATTCTTAAACAGGAATTTCACCTTGAAGGGCGAAGACACGCGCTGCTTTATCACCCAGCAGTATTCTCCTCCCCTGTGGGCGATGAAGCACCCAAAATTACCTGTCCCTTCACATTAGCTGTAAAACACAATACATGCGGAAATCCTGGGTAATTGCTAAAAATGCCTCCTGCTTTTTTTAGAGGACGTGGGACCTGTTATATCTGGTGAAAAATCAAGTAAACTTCACAGTTAGAACCTTCTACCAGAATTCATGCATGGGGGTCGCCTTGTGGTGGGATGCGGGGTGCCCATGGGTTCCTTGATACTGTTGAGGGAACCGTGAATTCCTGTTTGAATTGGGAAGTTTCAAAGAAGGTCAAACCATCAGAACATGAAGGCCTTGCAATCAATCTGTGTCTGCTGACCCAACCCCAGTAATCAGATAGCATCTTCAGTTGCAGGAAGGCAAATAAATATACACTAAAATGGACACCAGTTGAATAGTTGCTAATTAGTGGCCTTTATAATGTTTCTGCAATTGTGTTTACAAAAACATTCCCTTTAATGAAAAACTCTAATTTGCCTAAACAAAACACACTAAATGGCGATTGTACGAATCTAATCTCTGGTTACAATTGGCCAGGTACAGATATGTCCCATGATGCTAAAGAAATCTGACTCTTTATACAAAAAATATTATGAAAGGAAATGGCATAGACTGACAGGCTACATTTTTTCACAGATAAATCCATGGACAAAATGTTTTAATAATTTAAATAAGTTAGCTTTTCCTGTGTTGCTGATAGCGGGCAGCATGAAAGCTAAAGACTGAAGAGTGAGAGGTGGCCCATAATGTATTTATCTAAAGGAGAAGTTAATAGCTACAATTTCAAAATCAATTGCTGGGAATATTGCAAGGCAACATATAATGAAGGCAGAATGGGACAGATGCAAAATTTCCAAATTAGAGGCTAGTTAGCATAGTACCTACAGATACCTTACCAAGTCATGGTGTCTGGGCAGCAGAAGGAGCAGAACATGCAAGTCCAGGGGACAAGACTGAGTTGCCCCCAGAAAATAGAAACCCCTCATCAACATGAAAGTCAGAGAACAAGGCTGGTTGGCTGGGATGTGCTGGGGCCCAAGTTCCCATGGCAGTGCAATGGGCTATTATTTGAGATGAAATCAGGTTACATTTCTTTGACAGTGGTCACATGACTGCGTTGGGGGAGAGATGGAAAGACTTTAAAGTAAAGCACATGGAACCGATTGGGTTACACAGTTAAGGCTCTGCTCAGGTTGTGGGGTGCCCTGTGGATATTGGGATTGGAAAACTAGAATTTTTTGAAGGAATAATGATAAAACAGCCATAAAAAAACTTACTATCACTATGTAAGTAGTTTACTTTAATCACTCAGCTACCTCTGGTCCTTGCTCCATTTGAATATATTGCAGTTTATGGGCAAACAATTCCTGTCTTGTTTAAAGTAGAACTATACCCCCAGGTGCAAAAAGCCCCCTTAACCTCAACCTTATCGCATAGTTTTTATGTTTACACTCTGTCCCTATCACTAACCGCTAGCTAGAAATGCAGGAAGTGCAGCAGTGTAACTTGCCCGACATCTTCTTACTGAAGACTCTTCGGGTCCTGATATGAACCTGCCTCCACATGCGCAGTTGGCAGTAGCGCTTCAACTGCACGTGCACAAGCAGGTTAGGTGTCGTTGGTGATACCCAAAGAGTCTTCAGTCAGTAAGATGATGTCGGTGAGGTACACGGCTGCGCTTCTCTGCATTTTTAGCCAGAGTTTAGCGATAGGGACAGAGTGTAAATGTAAAAACTATGCGATAAGGGAGAGGTGAGGGGGTTCTAGGCAATGATAGTTAAGGGTGCTTTTAGTGCCCGGGGGTATAGTTCTACTTTAAAGGAGAAGGAAAGGCTAAGTCACTTGGGGGTGCTAAAATGTTAGGCACCCCCAAGTGACTTTAATCTCTTACCTCGTACCCTGGGCTGGTGCCCCTGTTAGGAGAAAACAGCACCAGCCCGGGGTAGCTGCAGCAATGCACTTCCTCCTTCCGCCTGCGTTTCTCTGCGACTAACACAACAGGCGCATGCGCAGTAGTGTGAAAAGCAGACTTCTCTGTTAAAGTTCGGCTTTTTCACTCTACTGCGCATGCGCACGCTACAGGAAGAAGGAAGCGCTCGCTGCAGATACCCCGGGCTGGTGCTGTTCTCTCCTAACAGGGGCACCAGCCCGGGGTATGAGGTAAGCGATTAAAGTCACTTGGGGGTGCCTAACATTTTGGCACCCCCAAGTGACTTTGCCTCTCCTTCTCCTTTAAAGGGGATGGTCTTTTTAGTAGCTTATTGCACAAAATGTCTTAATGTCCTATATATATCAATGATGGGTAAGTGCAGAGGATTCATTGACCTAACTGGTTAGGTAGCTGATTGGTCAGTAAAGGTCCTACCTTGTTTTTTCAGCAATGGCTAAAATTCCATGACTCCATGCAGATCTCAGAATTTGGATTTTTCTTATAGGGGGCCTCCACCAAAAAATTTAGTTTTTTGTTTGTTTTTTGCATAATGATAAAGAATATAAGTAACTGTCTAATATACTTTCAATACATAATGTCAGTGATTCTAACGTTTTGTTTCAATGTAATGGCAATAGAAAGCAGAGTTTGTTTATTCCTTTCTGATTTTGGGGTCTGACCCACCCGTGCGTTTTGGGCCAACCCACCCTCCACAAATGAGAAACTCTTAAATGAAATGGAAGGAAAGCGAAGAACCTGTTAATTTTTTTAATATAACCAAGGTTTTTAGCCTGAAACATAAGAGCCAATATCTTCCCAAACCACCCAGGGCTTGGTAACCAGCATGCCTTGTGCACTGACAGCAGGAAATAAAGGCAAGGGTGGGGCATTCAAATAATAATACTTCATTATTTCTAATGGTTTGTTCTGGCAAAAAAATGTTTTTTCAAAAGTTTTGCTTTATTATCTGACTATAAATAGATGTATCATTGAGAGTGAGTTTTATGTGCACCCATGTTCACAGAAAATGTAGCTAAAATATTATAGCAACTGATGTGTTTTTATATGCACCTTGTTCATTGTACAGCAAAACCTGTAGCTATTCTAACTAGTTCCATGGACTGGGTATTGGTGTGCCTGGGAATATCCCAGCTGCTGTTTGACTGATAAAGAGACATGTCCTTGCCCAGTTAGCACGTGTCTGATAAGTACCTGCCTTTTACCTGAATCCACTGACCCTCTTGCTGCTCCCCATCTGTTTGTGTGCTCGGCCTCTGAAAAACCCCACAGTTTTATTATATAAATGTCTCCTCTCCATTGCTTTATTCTGCTTCTCTCCCTCCTTCCCCACCTACCCACAGCTCAGGATCAGCCTGCTCACAGTAGGTTTGAATATAAGTACAGTTTCAAGAGACCTCATGTCACACTTCCTGATGGGACATTACCCTTCTGGAACAAATATGGAGGTAAGTTGATTAATTCAGAATTTTGGCTGTATAAACAAATGTGATTCATATGTATGTAATAGAAATCCGCAATATAGACACAAATATTCATAAATATATATATATATATATATATATATATATATATATAGCTTTGATAGTTATATTAACAGCATGTGGTGACCTGAAACAACATATTGAAATCTAATAATGTTCACGGAGGTCTAAGCCCCTTCTCTCTCGAAAGATGGGAATACAGGGGTGATAGTAATCAGTTTCCTTTATAACTAACATAATATGTTACAACAGTGATTGCCAAGCTCTGAGGCTGCCCACCCTAAAGTCAGATGCCTGGAACTGTAGCTGGGGGGTGGCTTATGGCTAATTAGGGTAAGACATGGGGAAAAAACACTTTTAATATATTGCAGTTAAACTGAATCCAGTCAGCTCTGAAAATGATCTGCTTTGTCCCTGGCTTTGGAATTGTCTTTCTGTGTTTACTGTTACCAGAAAGCAGACTGATCAGAAGCCTGCATTTTTATTTTGATATTATTGTTGTATTTATATTAAGGCCTCCCATATCAATGGAATACCTGGATGCAGGGGTCAGTGAGCCTAGTGACTAAATAGTAATATTAGTTGCAGCCTGGAAAGTCATATAATGTGCCTGTAGGTTTACTTACCTGTAGGTTTACTTACTCTTACAAAAGAGGGGATTGATCAATTCACATTCCCCAGTCCCCTTTCAGTGGTAATTTAGTATCTGTGCAAGTGCATATACTTTTAAAAATAAGGTTTTTGGTACAATTTATGGTCACAACTGTTCTAACACATGATAAATGTATGACTGTAACTTTGTAACAAAAACCCTGTTTTGGAAAATGTATGCACAAAATAAATTGCTAATAAAACATGGGGCCTGGGAATGTGCATGAACCAATCCCCTCTCTTCTGTATGTTTGTAGGAAATGTGGTCAGATCAGTCACACTTCCATTGCATTGTACTTATATTTTACTTATACAGGTATGGGACCCATTATCCAGAATGCTCGGGACCAAGGGTATTCCGGAAAAGGGGTCTTTCTGTAATTTGGAACTCCATCCCTTAAGTCTACTAAAAATCAATAAAACATGAATTAAACCCAATAGGATTGTTTTGCATCCAATAAGGATTGTTTATATCTTAGTTGGGATCAATTACAAGTTACTGTTGTATTATTACAGAGAAAAAGGAAATCAGTTTTAAAATTCTGAATTATTTATTTAAAATGGAGTCTATGGGAGACAGACTTTCCGTAATTCTGAGCTTTCTGGATAATGGGTTTCCGGATAAGGGATCCCATACCTGTACTTGGGTTGCTCCTACAAAAAAATGTGCCACTAGTAATATCCCCCAAATTTTGTAATTGCAAATTGCGTTACACTTGTGGCCAGCCAGTAAATATTGCATTTTGCGGGAATATATTTCAAATTATTATGAATAATTATAATATTTAAAATTATTTTTTTCTGTGAAAAAATAACAGTAGATTGTACTTATTGGTAACTTAGCTGCATGAATCCATATTGGTGGCAAAACAATCCTACTGAGTTTATTTAACGTTTAAATGTTTTTAATAGAATGAAGGTATGGTGAGCCAAAATAGGGAAAAACTCAAGTTGCAAGCATTTCGGATAACTAATCCCGTACCAATGTGGAGTGAGTAACTGTGCTATTTTCATTTGTGTAGATGCGATTGCCAGTCAAGATGAAGTCCGGCTGGTTCCTTCTCTTAAGCTACATAGTGGATCCATATGGACCATACACAACGCCTCTTTCCCGCACTGGGAGCTTGAGGTGTCCTTTAGAATTGCAGGACATGGACGTCAGGGAGCCGAAGGACTGGTGAGAGAAATTAAATACTGAGGTCTTTTTTTCTGCTTAACCAAATAACCAGAAAGAATAAGGGCTATCAAAGAAATTCAATGTGCATGGTTGCTGTGAAATCAGCTAAGCCCTTAAGTATATTTCATTAAAATTTCATTTGTATCCTTTATTAAAGAGGAAGATCACATCTTTCGTCTGGTCTTTATTTTTTTTTATCACTTTTGATGTATTAACCTTCTTTTCTGCTTCTTGTGAGTGGTAGTCAATAGCAACTTACACATTTGAGGGGCTAAGAAAGACCACTGTACTGAATGTCTTACCTGGACCCACAGCCCTGCACCTGATGCACTTCCACCATCCTCTCCTATTACAGCCCACAAATCTGTCCACTCCTCACATGCCCACTGTTCCTGTCTGTAGCCACCAGAGAGGCAGAACAGGCGCAAGGGAGGGGGTGGGGTTAAATTCATGCAGGCAGAATATAAAAAATAACAATTAAAAGGCAGAATTCCTACAGTTTTTATTAAAGCCATTATGATAAAAATAAATCTATTTCATACTATAGTTTATATAAACCAAGCTGCTGTGTAGCCATGGGGGCAGCCATTCAAAGGAGAAAAGGCACAGGTTACTTAGCAGATAACAGATAAACCCCCATTATAATCCACAGTGCTTATCTGTTATCTGCTATTTAAACTGTGCCTTTTCTCCATGGCTGTTCTCATGGCTACACAGCAGCTTATTTATATAAACTATAGTAGTGTTACTGTAGCAAACACACCTGTTTTACCAGAGCAGGCCAACAGTGCATTATATTTAAATTACTTTGATATAGGTTTATTTTTTTGGTGTTAATAGAAGTTCCATCAATTCCTTGTTGTTTCTTTGCTGTGAATACCATTATTTTGGAACCAGAGAGCGCTTGCCGTAATAACCGATCTTCTGTTTGTGACAGGCGGTGTGGTATACGAAGGAACCAGGACGGCTAGGACCAGTATATGGCTCTGCAGATTTCTGGGATGGTGTAGGAATAATATTTGACACTCATGATAAAGATCACAAGGTATAATGCAGATGGAAATGTCAGAGTATTATAACACTCTTATGGGCCGATTCACTAAAGGTCGATAATGCTTATCGCATGCTTTTTTGCGTTAAAAAGCATGCGATAATTAAGTCCCGATTCATCAAAGTAATTTTGCATGCATTAAGACGCATATCGCATGCGCAAAAAAATGTACTATCACAATGCATTACTTACCTCGCATTGCGTTAATTCTCACATAGAAATAATACTAATGCATGATTCACAAACACATAGGCGGTACTTTAAGAAAATTGTGGTTCATGAGCTTTTGGCAACACAACATGGACCTTGCAGTGGGATTTTTTCAAGTATGTGTTTGCCCTAGAGTGATGCATCCTCCAGTTTTCAGGGAAATGGTCATTTTAAGAACAGTAGTTTTCCGAAAGTAATGGTTATGTGTGTAAAATCGTGCGCTAATATAGCAAGCGGCAAAATATATTGTGCGCAGTGGGAAATAACACACACGGCGGGAATTAATGCAAGAAAAATGCTCATCGCAAGTTAAATAACGCAAAGAACATTGTGTCTTAATTATGACGCCTGTCATTAAGTCGCAAAAAATAAGAAGCGGTAACATTTTTAACGCATGCTATAAATAGCGCTCGTTTTATCGCCCTTTAGTGAATCAACCCCTTAGTATGAGCACCCCAAAACACATACTATAGCCCTAGAGTCCATACTTAGCACCCATAAATATTGTTTCCGTGATGTTAAATAATAAGCATTTCTGCTGGTTTGTGTTTTATTGCCAAATATCTGATCAAAAACCTTTGTGAGTGGGAATTCCAGTGGTGTATTAGTAGAAATATTAAAGCAGGGCCAAAGGAATTTAAATGTACATTTTATTAGCATACAGAAAAGGTATAACAAAAGCACTAAAAATATATATTGACCATTTTCAGAAGCAGATGGCTACAATTAGGACGCCACTTAAAACTGGAAGGAGCAGCAATAAGAAAACACCCATATACGGAAAGGGCGGTAGATATGGAATAGGTTTCTAGTGGATCTGGTGTGGGTCAGTGTAGTTGGGATTCAGATATTCATGCTATAGATACTGGTGTTTATAAAACTAAAAAATATGTACAGTATCTATTAACAATGCTCTTAAATGTACAGACTAGCTCAGCATTTGGCTCTATTCTGCAGTCACATTTCTGAGGCATCTGGGGAATGAAGTCTGCGCTCTATCTGGATTCTCACTGTGTGGGAAAGCCTGCTGTGGTTAGCGGCAGAGTTTTCACCTGCACCTCATAATCAAAAGGTGTCAGGGACTTTTTAAGTCAAGAATGTCAAATTCAGGACCCCAAAAGTCATGAATTCTATCTCCCAGCATTCCTTATAGTTGCAGTTTTTAGCAGTCAGAGATCTGCTAAAAACTAACCACTCATCTCTGGCTTGAGTGTTAGTTGCAGCTTTATTGAAGTTTCAGCTTTTGAAACACAGACAATAAATATTTTATCCCAAACTACTGTATATACTAGGAATGTGTATATATATGTATACATTATATACTTAATTAATACCTGCCTCATCCTCATCTGTTCAGGACGATAACCCGGCAATATTGGTTGTGGGAAACAATGGAGAGCTGAGTTATGATCACACCAGGTATTGTACCATCATTATTACAATTGATGGCCATATTAGTCAGACAATGAGAAATCTGTGAACGAGAACTACACATCTCTAACTACCCCATCCAATACAAGTCTTCATCTTTAATTCATTTAATTTAATTAAGAAAGCTAGCCCCTGTAGATTCATCTTAAGCTGCATTGAGGTCTGTCATTTAAGACCTGTGAATACACTCTTACCAAGAATCTCGGTATTATTTCCTCGCTAATGTTTGAATTATTTTACTAACAAAGTTGCTAAACTACACCAGGGCAGTAACTCATAGCAATAAATCAGATATTTGCTTTCATATTTCAATTTGTATTATAGACTTTTTAATTCTAATTATTGATTATTTGCTATTAGTAACTTCATTTGTGCAAATACAATAGACCCCAAGCACAAGCCCACAACAATTTCAAGTCACTATATGCACCGTATTTACTAACCTTCTCCTTTTGGTTATCCTAGCTCTCTAATTATATTACTTTTTCCCTGCAACACAATCAAAGCAAATGAACTGTCCACTAAAAGCCGAACAACTGTCACCCCCACTACTTTTTCATGAGTTACCTGATTTTGCTTCTCTCCCCCAATCTCCCGCCATCCAATAGCATTCCCCCTAAACTAAGGGTAGCAAACCAATGGTACCCCCCATTGTTGCACCCTAGGCACATGTCTCTTCTGCCTTCCCTGGTTTTACTTTCTCTAAACTAGAATAGGATACTGTAACAGACTGGCTCATTTAAAAGTGGAGAGATAAATTAAGTTTATTTTACAAAGGATATAGAATGTTGGCTATTTTAATTATTTCAGTGGAAGAGTAGGAAAATTGGAGAAACTTGTGTATATGTAGCCAAGCGCTCCTGTTTCTGTGTATTTTTACACATGGGATCCTAAATGTGGCTGATGCTTCTCTAGAGAGGAAAACAGAGCATATGGGCGCTCCCTCCTTTCTCTCTTACCCTCCTACTCGTGGTGTCCCCACGCACATATGTGCACAGCACAATGCTCTCTGTCTTTCATTAAACAGCTCTGGAATAAAAATCCCTCTTCTTGAATTTGGTCACAGCCTAAAAGTTGGTTTAATCTATGTTAGAGAAGAATAATGTTACCCAGGGTCTTACCTTGCATGAATAATTCTACAGATCCAAAATGAATCACAATCCACTAAAAATAAATTTACTGGGTCTGTAATGTAATGTAAAATGGTGTCTGAAGGGAAAGGGTATGATATCTCAGTCACTGACAGATTATGTTCTGTGGAACTGCACTATGTTTACCTGCACTGATATTTTTGGGTTCCCCCCCCCAGAATATACAGATTGCCAGTCTTTGCATGCTGAATGTAAATGCTTTTATAATGGGGTTTATACAAACTGTACTGTCAGCAGCAGCATTGCTAACCTGGCCAGTGGGACAGGGAATCTTATTTGCAAGTTACATAGTTACATAGTTACATAGGGTTGAAAAAAGACCTGTGTCCATCAAGTTCAACCCATCCAAGTAAACCCAGCACACCTAACCCACACCTACCAATCTATACACTCACATACATAAACTATAAATACAACCACTAATACTAACTGTAGATATTAGTATCACAATAGCCTTGGATATTCTGATTGATCAAGAACTCATCCAGGCCCCTCTTAAAGGCATTAACAGAATCTGCCATTACCACATCACTAGGAAGGGCATTCCACAACCTCACTGCCCTCACCGTGAAAAACCACCTACGCTGCTACAAATGGAAACTCCTTTCCTCTAATCTAAAGGGGTGACCTCTGGTGCGTTGATTGTTTTTATGGGAAAAAAGAACATCCCCCAACTGCCTATAATCCCCTCTAATGTACTTGTACAGAGTAATCATGTCCCCTCGCAAGCGCCTCTTTTCCAGAGAAAACAACCCCAACCTCGACAGTCTCACCTCATAGCTTAAATCTTCCATCCCCTTAACCAGTTTAGTTGCACGTCTCTGCACTCTCTCCAGCTCATTAATATCCTTCTTAAGGACTGGAGCCCAAAACTGCACTGCATACTCAAGGTGAGGCCTTACCAGGGACCTATAAAGGGGCAAAATTATGTTCTCATCCCTTAAGTCAATGCGGTTTTTTTTAAGACAGCACTTTATTTGCTTTAGTAGCCACAGAATGACACTGCCTGGAATTATACAACTTGTTATCTACAAAAATCCCCAGATCCTACTCAATTAAGGATACCCCCAACACACTACCATTTAGTGTATAACTAGAATTTATATTATTTCTACCAAAGTGCTTAACTTTGCACTTTTCAACATTGAATGTCATTTTCCATTTTTCTGGCCAGTTTTCCAATTTTGTCAATTTCATTTGTGTTTGGTACTTCTGGCCAGCACTGTCAGTACAAAGTAATTGAAAAAGAAGGGGCTGCATTTACTTCTGCATTCCCTCGTGGTGGAACACATGATCCACTGCACAGGAACATAGGTACAAATGCTTGTAAGAGCCCTAAACACTCCTGCTGCCTCCCTTTCACTGTAATGGAACATACCTTTTTGTCTAAAAATTCTCATCACAGTATCTTTTAGCATTTCCAGTTCAAGTGACCGCAGGGGTGGATTTAAGTATTTGTCTACCAACTGTTAGATGTAAGAGGAGAAAAACTCCCCATGTGCCATCAGCTTTATGCAGAATTGTTTGCTGCTCTGCCTGATTTTGTCTCATATCTGCTAGATGTGAATAGGCAGTGATTACTTTCTCATGGGATCCCAGGAGCTACTGTGCCTTATACAGGTATCACTAGAGGAAATTCTAGCCAAAAAAATAAAAAACAAGGCTTAAGACTTTTGCTAAATACACAGGTTTCACAGGTTTAACCATACAAAATCAATAGCATTATTCAGTAGTAATCATTTTGTAAGGGTTTCTGAAAGCTGGCTGCCCTTACATTGAATTCCCTGTCAGGTTGCTCCATACACTTTGCACACTGTAGGTTAGTACACTGTGGCTATGATGGGCTGATTTCTAGTTCAGTTGTCATATGTTAGCCTGGTAACCTAGGTTAGCCTAGGTATCTCCATAGTGTAGGTTTTTGATGAATGTACCATGAAGACATTACTTTTTCTCTTAAATTGCAATTATTCTTTGTTCCTGCAGTGATGGTTTAAGTCAGGCCTTAGGCTCCTGCATTTACAATTTCCGGAATACTATACGGCCTTTCAGGGCAAAAATCAGATACTACAAGAGGACTCTTCGGGTGAGCAATCAGTAATAGTTATATAAGCGTGTGTTTATTATATATATTATTTATTTATATTTGCATTTATAACAAAGTTATGTTTTCCTCTTCGTTAGGTCTCTGTATTTAAAGGTCTGTCCCCAAGTAATGATGCATTTGAGCTGTGCGTGGAGGTGCAGAACATGGTGATCCCACCTTCTGGCTACTTTGGAATATCCGCAGCTACAGGAATTATTGCAGGTAGAAGATGCTAATTATAAATGGTGACGGAAAGGACACCTTTATAAATACTACTGCAACAATATAGTACTCTATTTTGGTAGATTAATGAATAGAAAATGAAGTCATTGTTATGTTTTAGAATATTGTGGGAAGCCATCCCTAGCATAATATTTATAGGGAAAGTCCCTTGGGTTACATGTACATTAAAATGTATTGTTCTACATCAGTGGTTCTCAACCTAATGCCGCGACCCTTTAATACAGTTCCTCATGTTGTGGTGACCCCCAACCATAAAATTATTCCGAAGACCATCGGAAATATGTGTTTTCTGATGAAGACCCCTGTAATATGGATGTTTGACCCTCAAAAGGGTCCCGACCCACAGGTTGAGAACCGCTGCTCTAAATGATGTGTGGTTTTTAGGCAATGAAACTTTTTTTTTAATAATGCTTTCTTTCCTTCTCATGTACAGATGACCATGATGTACTCTCATTCTTGACGCACAGTCTGAGTAGGACTTGGCAGGAGGTGATTATGCTATGGTTGGGGCCCGTGTACCTGTTTATATGGGCTTGAGGGTTCTAATGCTAATCGATTACGGAATATTTGGTTATACACTTATACAAAGATGTTATATAGATTAAGTGCCATGTTCACAGTAGAAGGAGGTCCTTTCCCAGTACTGTAGCTCATGCAACTTTGTGTTATTTTTCAGTCTCCTGCATCGCAGATCCCAGACTCTGAAAAGGAAAAGTTTGAAAAAGAGTTTGAAGATTTTCAGAAGGAACTAGACAAAAATATCAGGGATTTTCAGAAAGAACATCCTAAAGAGGGTCGGTCTTCTGTGGTATTCCTGTTTCTTCTCTTGTCTGCCTTATCTTGACTTGTTATTGCCATGGATGTCTTTAAGTACTATATTGTCTTTGTGTGAATTTTGAAGCCCTTATTGACCTATTAAAATCTATAGTGATTTAAGCTGACCACAAATGAACCAGTATCTAAATGGTACAACTGATAGACTGGCCAATAGATGGGCTGTAAGTTAGCCAGTGTAATCAGCCTTTGCCTAAAATGTGCTTGTTATCTATTTTTGTTTCTAAACATTTTGCTAGTTTAGAGCCTGCAGGGTAAAACTGGCTGCAAGTGGGGGTTTTACAATGTAATTCTGCCTCTTTTGGAACACACACATTAATAGCCAAATTGCATAGGTCAAATAATATGGCACCTGTAAGAGAGGTTCAACTCTTGAGGGCTGTGGCACACAGGGAGATTAGTCGCCCGTGACAAATCACCGGTGGGATGACATACGCAGCGCCGGCGATTTGCCGAAAATGCCAAAGTTGCCTCGAGAGGCAATTCCGCGATCGCGGCGCCGCGTATGCCATCCCACCGGCGATTTACATTATCTCCGGTGGGATGTCATATCAGGGAGATTAGTTGCACCTGATCTCCCCATGTGCCACAGCCCTGACACTCTCTGTCACTCAATAACCCATGCACACTCTTTTCCTTTCCAGTCTCTTGCTCTGCTGTTATTCTTCTCCTTGTCCATCACTCTTTTCTATTAGTGAAGAGTACAGGTATGGGACTAAGACCTAAATGCTCAGGACCTGGTGTTGTCCAGATAAGGGGTCTTTGTGTAATTTGGATCTCTGTACCTTAAGTATTCTCAAAAATCATTAAAATATTAATTAAGCCCAACAGAATTGTTTTGCCTCAAAAAAAGGATTATTTATACTGTAGTTGGGATCAAGTACAAGGCACAGTTTATTATTACAGAAATAAAATAATAATTACATTTACTTGCTTATAATGAAAATTATGGGAGATGGCCTTCCTGTAATTCGGAACTTTCTGGATAACGGGGTTCCAGATAACAGATCCCATACCGGTATTTACATCCTTGTCCTATTTCCTAGGCTTGCAAATGCTTTTCCTTTGCTGTTTTACTTACATTTTATAGTGCTTCTTTCTCATTGGCCCATATCCTCTCCCTTTAATTTTCTCTTCCCTTTACTGCCTCAGTTCTCGTACTAACATTCTGATTTCTCCTTATCTGTTCCAGACGATGACACCTTTGAATCAGAGAGTCAGCGAGAGCTAGACATGGTTCTGGGAGGACAAAACCGTGTGCTTGAGGAGCTAAGGATATTGAAGGGGAGACTGGGTATAACTCTGGAGGAGCAAAAGAGGTTCCGAGCGAATCTGAGTGGTTCTGCAGCCAATGAGACCACAACTGTAAAGAAGGAACAGGTTAGTGTGCAAGTCAAGGGAGGCAGAGAAATTCAATCTGTATAAATTAATTATACTTCCATAGTTTTGTATATTATTTCTCAATTTTTTTGTAACAACAATCAGAAGAAAATTACATTTTTTTACAAACTTAATAAATTCATGCGTAATATGTTATATATAGTGCAGCAGGCAGTGTTGCACATTCTTACATCACTAGAAGTAAGGCCTGAACTTTTATTTGACCAGCTGATTTTAAAGTTTAAAATGATGAAGAATTCTAACTAACTCTTCCTTTGTTTAAAGCAAAGACTGCATCTAATATCTAAAGGCATTCATGTCTCTGGACCTAGATATACTAAAATAATAAATAAATAATAAAAAATTATTACTAGGGAAGAACAAACTTTTTTTACCCTGTACAGTTTCACAGCGAAATCTGCATTTTTTGCCAGCAGCCAAAATAATTGCAAATCCGTGCTTAAATTTCACTGAAAAAAGGCAGTCTGTTGCATTGGATAAAAGAACACATACAGCGTTAATAACTGCCCTTTCCATGCTAACCTTTAGAATTAGAGCCCTCACCTGTATATCTAAGAAGCTCTCCATGCACAGTATAAGAAAGAAATTTACAACATTGGCATTTTTTTCTATGAAGAACAGTTGTAACACAGTGGAAAGGAGCTTCCCTATTAATGTTTGGCAGTGTATTTGCTATTGCAGAACTAAAAACTCTGTAAACAAAATATTTCATTAGTCCATTGAAGCAAATTCATTTTGGAGAAATCTTGCAATTTTTCCATGGTTTCACTAATTTTTTTGCCAAAGTGAAACAAGCCAATTTCATTAATTACTTATTAATAAGGTTCTATACTTATTTTAGACTATCCCCACTTTGGTCTACAGGTTTGGTTAATGCATTTAACCAAAAGATACTGGACTCTTCATATAGGGTAAAAAAGCAAAAAGCAACATAGTTTTGGGGAAAAAAAACTTATGTAGGCCAAATCCCAAAGCGATGTTTAGGGTTTTCTAAACAGAAAACATTATTACTTTGTTATACTGCTCTCACACACATTCTGCGCATCTCCAATCACAGAGATAACAAACCACAGGTGCAAAAAGACCAAGATTGCTGTCTAGCGTCTGTATGTGCCAAGTTCTGGCTAGATCCCACAACTCTTCAACACCCTTAATAACAAATAAGACCATTAAACAACTTGACTATGTTATCAGAAACTGTTTAAAGATCTTGGTGAACCCAGGCTCAATGATCCCTATCATACACAACCCAGATTTTGTTCAAGGAAAGAATAAAACAGGACTTAAAAAAAAAAGACTGGGCAGAGAAAATAGTAATGGAAAGGAGAAAAGGTAATAGGTGGACCTCAAACACAAGGCTGTCCAACTGGAGGCCAGCGGGCTGAATGTGGCCTTCAAAGGGTTCCCCCCCCAGTCTGTTCAAGGGCTCTACAGACTTTATTGTGTATCATTTTAATATGATCTGGCCTTTCAAAGTAATGTATGACAAATAATTTGCCCACTACATGTAATAAGTTGAAGGGCACTGCTCTAACAACTAACATACAGCTGACTTATGTGTTGACAATGCATATATAATTCGCCCCTTTACCCTTCCTAAATCTTTCTGCCATATTTGGAGGCTATGGGGCTCATTTATCAGAGTACGATCGCTTCTGAATACAAAAAATCATATTTTTTCAAGTTTTCATACTGTGCATATTTTTTTGCAACTTTTTTGTTAATTTGCATGACTTTTTCGTACTTTGCGACAAAAAGTGCAACAATTTGTGTGACAAAATCGAATTTGTCACACCGAGTGCAAAAGTTTCGGATTAATTCAAGCTTCGGTATCGTGACTTTCCTTTGGCCAGGTTGGAGCTGCAGAGTGCCATTGAGTCCTATGGGAGACTTTCCTTGGGCCGGGTTGGAGCTGCAGAGTGCCATTGAGCCCTATGGGAGACTTCCCTTGGGCCAGGTTGGAGCTGCAGAGTGCCATTGAGCCCTATGGGAGACTTCCCTTGGGCCAGGTTGGAGCTGCAGAGTGCCATTGAGCCCTATGGGAGACTTCCCTTGGGCCGGGTTGGAGCTGCAGAGTGCCATTGAGCCCTATGGGAGACTTTCCTTGGGCCAGGTTGGAGCTGCAGAGTGCCATTGAGCCCTATGGGAGACTTTCCTTGGGCCAGGTTGGAGCTGCAGAGTGCCATTGAGCCCTATGGGAGACTTTCCTTGGGCCAGGTTGGAGCTGCAGAGTGCCACTGAGCCCTATGGGAGGCTTTCCTTGGGCCAGGTTGGAGCTGCAGAGTGCCATTGAGCCCTATGGGAGACTTCCCTTGGGCCAGGTTGGAGCTGCAGAGTGCCATTGAGCCCTATGGGAGACTTCCCTTGGGCCAGGTTGGAGCTGCAGAGTGCCATTGAGCCCTATGGGAGACTTTCCTTGGGCCGGGTTGGAGCTGCAGAGTGCCATTGATTCCTATGGGAGGCTTCCCAAACCATGCACAGAAGGATCAAAGTCAGAAAGGTTTTGCCGCTGTTTACGATCGTTCGGATACGAAAATTTTGTGACTTTCGGATGGCCAATATGATATTATCGTGACTAATATGATTTTTTCGTAAGCATTTTCGTGACATTTCCGATCATCAGAAATTATCATATCTAATCCGAATTTTACTCATTTCTGGATTCGAACTCGTACTTTACTGAATCAGCCCTTTAGTGTTCAAAGAAGATAAAGGAAAGAGAATTATTATGTACAATATAATCAGTGTGAATATTATAAGATGTTACTCCAGTGATTAACAATAATTAATACAGAATATACAAACAAATGATTAGGGAATTGTGTTATCATGCAGTGTTTTACAATAAGGCTTTGGTCTGGCACAATGATGCAAAGCACTGTAACTGTAAGCAAGCCTAAAGGCACTTGAACAGTTCTTGCCCTAGGCAGTCTCTATGAGTCGGCTCTAACGCATTACAGCGGTATATGGGACGTAAACCTACCAGTAAGCTTGCTGGCACTCAGTACTCACAGGGTTAAGTCATTTGTTCACTGAAGAAAGGATGCTAAAGGCTAGACCTGACTCATGGAGCTTTTGTGCTTTGGAACTGATCAGGTTCCTCCAGGTCTCATGGAGACACATGTATGTAATAAATATGTATCAAATGAATACATACAAACACTACAATTGTGAATCTGTCTTCATTTAAGTGCATCTAATTAAGATTTTCTGTGTAGCTGAAGCCATCAGCTTCTAATTTAAGACCCAGTGGTGTGCAGCATGTTCTAGTGAAATCCATCTATGTTGCAGATGAACTCAGGAACACTTTTTTGTAGTCACCAGTACAGCCTCTTAGGTAACCCTTACCACACAAATTCCCAATGAACAACATGATCAGCATAAAGTTTCCAGCCACTGGGCCCAGCCTGATGTCTTCTTCCTGCTCCTTTTTTCCTGTTAGGGATGCTGTACCTTCTTACAGACTTTCAGAACAGGGGTCAGCCTTGCATTTGAGACACTAAGCCCTACTTAGCTATAAGTCCCTCTTCCACTGGGTCCCTATCTGGACAAGGTAACGCTGGAACAATGACCTCTTACTCTCTTCTCTTTGGTACCTCACATCTCCCTCGCATCATTCACTTGTTCTTCTTATCAGCCAAAGAGAAAGTAGTGATATATATTTACTTACAAAAATAAAGTCAACGCGTTGGGCTATAGGGTTATCAACCTGGACTGTATTATATGAGCTGCTGATTGTACTGCAGAAACTTGTAAGTGCAATATATTTTAATTAATAAATATATATAATTTATTTTATACTATGGGAGCACGCCCCTCTCTTTTCTTTTGATTGTTCACAGAATCTATTGGCTTGACCAGCTGTATTGAGGAGGCAGCACCCCATATCGACAACAATACTTTGGATTTACCTTTTGATTAACTGCATAAAAGTTTCACTGACTATTTGCAGAAATATAACTTGTTTTTCCTTTGTTTTGTTGGTTTAGCTCCCCTTTCTTTTTGTGATTATGTTTAAAGAGAACATAGTACCTTGTTCTTTCTGTAATATAGCCTCTCCTTGGCCTCTTGCTCCTTAAAAGCCACCTGGTGGCTGAACTATAAATAGCAGCATTTACATAAAAGAGGGTTTCTATTCCTCACATACATTCCTGCCTGTGTACAGATACATTTTTTCTGCACCATGTACAGAAGTAAGGCTGCTTTTCTACATTCTCAAGATGTATCATAGTTACACATTTCGGCCACAATCTCAAAATCTTTTGGATCACTTTTGCAATAATATTTTTCTCTTTCTCTACCAGTGTGTGTTTTGGCCTTGTGTTTACAGGGCTGCTTCTGACTGCTAATTCTCTTCTCCCTCTGCTTGTGGCAAATTCCTTACCTCCTCTATTCTATACCTCCTAAACTCCACATGTAAAATTGTAGTCTTTTTGGCCAAGCCCAGTCCACCCAGTCACATTCACAATCCAGCCCAAAACCTGTGTGGGGAAAATGTCTGACATTGCCCCATGTGCGGTTCCCCGTATTTAGCAGATTTGGGAGACTGCTGATCCTAACAGAACCAGGTGTCTTATTTCAGAACAAAATAGGATTTCAATGCAAATGCCTGGAGCTATAAGAGGATTGCTGTTATATCAGTCATCTTATAGATTTAGGTTTTTGAGCCTATTTCCAATACTACTATACTTATAACTATAAATGTGGGTAACTATGTGGATAACTGCTTTAGTATGTATTTTCCAAATGTAATACATTTATACATTTGTATCAGCATAGTGACCCCTCTGTTAGCGAAAATGGGTTATATCTAAGACCATGCAGGAACCTGATACGCTAAGCAACCAAAGGGTTTGTTTCTGAGATCAACCTCAGGCCGTTAAGGTATAAAGGATCTGCTGAGAACCAGAGCCTGGGTGTACATTCTTTCCTGTGGAGTAGATTCCTTATATTAATAACATGTTAGAGTGACATATAAAGCAACCAATAACCGATACAAGAGGTGAAGAGGGCCCTACCCAAAAGAGCTTACAATACTGTCAAATGGATCCATAGCTGTCAATGTTCCTTTCCTAAATGCTGCATGACAAGGGTGTGGGGCTTAGCAGGAACGTGTAGAGCCATGCCTTATTGTGAACTTGGTCAGGGCTCCTAATCCAGTACTTCCTACAGTTTAAGTGATGGTGTATTGCTAATGCACACTAAACAAATCTGTTCCTGCAAGGATGCTGAGGATTATTTTAATGCCCCTCAAACAGGAAGGAAATAGTAGGCTTTTTCATCCAGGAGAGCTTTTTGCTTCTATACTGATATATGTCTCATTCTGAGGAGGATGCCCCCCCCCCCCCCCCCCCCACACAACTTTGTTAAATTCTGCCTAGCACTCATAGCAGCACCTTTCAAATTAACACAGATTCTTTCTATCTAGCTCTAAAGGCAAATCTTTCTGAACACTGATTTAAAAAATAACAATTTTCATGCTAATTTGGATTGGATGGCTGGGCCAGAGAACGATTATGTGATCCGCTCACTTTGGGGAAAGAGCTTTTATAATGCAGGGAGTCCAGACGGGTCACAGCACTGAGGATTTCATTTCATACTATTTCCAGCTTATCTTTCTATCGGCTGGACTGCCCCATCTTCATTTCATTCATTACTTAGTATGCCATGGTCTTAAACCTCTTACGATTTGAAGGATTAAAAGCTTAAAGGGTTTTCTTTTTTGTTTCCTGTTTTCATCTCCTAGCACAACATAAAATGCATTACAATATGCAGTCATACTCCATGCTCCATTTCAATGATTGGAAGCTAAATATATCTCACCCTGTCTGTCTGAACCCAGGACTCTCATGATAAATCAGCATTAGACCCAAGGCTGGAATAAAATGATGTATATAAACATAGTAAAGTAACAACTTTAGTTTGGGAATGGAGGTAGCGACTGGGTAATTAGTTGACGGGACTACTTTTTTTCTGAAAATTGCTGTAAGTAATCGCCCGTCTGTCTTCACCCTTATTGTTACTTGCCAATACATGCTGAGTGGTTTGATTCTTGTTTCTGGGGATGTCAGCATTGTAGCAGTTAATGATGTTTTTAAACCAAAATGAACACTTTGTGTAATGAAGCAATAATTAAATGAAATTGCTGTTGAACAATAGCGGCTGCTTATTGATTTTCAAGAATTGTTTGAAGACTCCATTTCTTGCTGAGGAATTCTGAAACTTTTTAATGAATTTTGGTAGATATTTTTACATTTTGAGTGGCCTTATGAATTATATGTTATATCTTAATGTGTATGCATTGGTAGACTGGCCACTTACCTATTGATTGTAAAATTTGTGTTATATTGAGTAAACAGTATTTGAATTCCACACAATCTATTTATATTTTATGATTCCTTGTGGAATCTGTGCTTGGTTGGAGCCACCAACTTGTGGAATTCAAATTATTATTTAACACTGGGAGTTGGTATATTGAAAAATGAAATGCCCTATCACTCCAGGGGCAACAGAACCTCAGTCGTTCCTTTTGTTGATACAGTGAGATTTAATGTCATTGGACCCAAATGGAGGGGGAAGGGTTTTTTAAAGTCAACTTACCATTCTGCAAGTTGAAACCATGTAGAGGTAAAAATAGAGAAAAGTGGAATGAGGTGTGATTGGTAATCTTCAAAGCAAGTAATTTAGGTGGCAGGAAGAAATAGCATGAACAGCAGCCTGGAGCATAAAAGCAGTAAAGTACAGGGTAAAGGTAATGGAGAGCAAAATATTTTATATTAAATGTCCCCTAGTCTATGGTTTCCTACACATAATTTGCACCTGGGCAGTAAACTATGGCAACCAATCAGTTATTTTGTATGGTGATGACATCTAAAGTTCTTATGTCCTGCACTTCAGGGTGAAGATAAATTGAAAGCTGCAGTGAATGGAATTCGAGAACTTTTGGTCAAGGTGCAAGACTTAAAGTAAGATCTTATGTGTACTTAAAAATATTTTCTAATATATCTTTTTAGACTTTCTCTGCCTACCGACCATAAGCATATTTAGGCAGGAAGCACACATGGGTACATAAATGGATTGTAAAAACTGTGCTTGTTTGTATCTATTGCATTCGGATATACTGTATGTCCCACTGGGTGAAGTATGTACAGTATTTGTACTCTATCTGTACAATGTGCCCACCTTCATCCCTTATAACCACTGCTTGGAACACATTCAAGGTGTGTTTGAATGCATTGTGCATTGAACACAGTGTGCATGTAATTTTTACAATCCCTTTTCACACACTACTATTAAAGGGATTCCTGCTCCCAGTGGGGGAAACTTCATGTTCACAATAGGCTATGGCTTTATATGGCTTTAAATTTGAGCTTGAGCAGTTCTGATTGGAAGTCTGCCAGTAAGAACTCCATCCACTTTGCACACTGTGCTCCTCATTGAGTATCATTAGCAGCAGTGCCAGGTGTATGGTGCAGTTTTGCCTGTTTTTGTTTTCTGCCAGAGGGCAGTGGCATCAAAATGTCCATGTACCATTAGCTTATAAGCTTACAATCTACTTTTTAAGGTACAGGAAATTGTAACACAATCTGCCTTATCAAGCCTTATATGTTACACTGTTTATTAGAGAGCAAACCTCTATGTTCCTCTCTTCTGATCCAGTTTGTATGTATGTGTATTGCTATTCATGCAGTGCTATATCTATACACAGCACTGTACATTTTACATTAACTTCATCAGAAAGAACATTTCAGCCCTGCGGACAAGTGACCTTGGTTATATTTACATATTTTCAACTCTTTCTATCTTCCCTGAGGTCACCAGTAACCTTATGATTTGCTATGAGCAGGCAGTTCCTTCCAGTATATTAAATATGTATATAGTAATTAATTACTCCTCCAAAGCAATACCGAGGGCTTTCTCCTTTCCCTGTTTGGTTGCATTTGGTTTGCATTTAAATCAGAGAAAACTCAAAATTCTGGGTTAATCCTATTTGATTTCGGCATATTAGACAGAAGATAATTTAGCCTCTTTGCAAATGAACTTACTGCTTGAGGGCAAACTGAAGCAACATGGGAAGGATAACTGAAATTGCCATTGGACTTAGGGTTATAGACTATTAAAGGGGTTATAACACCAAATACAGAATTCTAAATAATGAAATAAAATGTATTTTTGAGTACCTTTCCGACATGCATTAATTAAACATTCACAGGTCATTTTAAAGTATAATGTAATTTCTATTGAAAGCAGTATCACAGTATGTCCTTTGCTATACCCAGCATTGCTTGTTCTGACTATGTGTACCAGCAATGTTGGGATCAACCTGTTACGGATAAGCCATCGACCCCAGCTAAAGGGGCAGAATCAGCATCTTAAATTTGCCTGCGTATGGCCGGCTTAAGACTGGAGTCAAAGTCTAACAGCCAGTCAGTGGGTACAACATAGTCTATATGTCACCTAATGATTTGGTGTTAGCATCATCACACAGGATATCACATAACTATACAACTCCAAGTAAGAGCACACATATAGACAAGCATCCCTCTTACTTCTCATACATTTAAAGGTGATGTGAAATAGCACAACATAAAATGAGACTACTCTGTGTATCTTTCTAAGACTCTGGCTGCCATTACATGCCTCAAGTAAATCTCTCTCTGAAAGTATTTCTTCTAATCAATAGAATGTTCTGATATGGTTATTCATGCTTATATGGATGAAACTATAGGGTGACCATACTTTTATGTGGTGGGTAAAGCATTAGCAAATGTAGGCCTAAACAATAGGAAAGTGTGAGAAGCAGACCTGAGAGCACAAAGTTGCATTTATACAAGCTTAGCTTATCAGTATCTAACTTTTATTCACAGAGGAAGCATTGTAAAGGTGGCAGAGAAAGCTAAAGACCTGTATCCTTCACCAAGCAGCAACTTTACTGAGGATTTCAGCATGATAAAGAAAAACCTACAAAGCCTGGTCAAAACTTCGGTGAGAATGATGTCCCTGAGTGGTAAAATAGCACTGCCCACAGTGCAGGATCTGCTAGTGTACATCTATAATACCAACATTGTGCCCTAACTTTCCATATCCTAATGGGGTCTTTGTCTGGCACCAGACATATTTCTAGGCAAGTTCTATGTGTGCTCATTAGTTGCCAGAAAGTGATAAAAGCAGTTTGTAGCACAAGGAGCATCAGCAGAGCTGGGCTGTGATTTAGGAATTCTAATGGAATTGTGGCAAAATCACTGCATTGTATAAAAACAAAACAAGGGGATTTATGTCCAAAATTTGCATTATGTACATTGTGGTGGCTTTGTAAATAAGCCATTGTTACTCTTAGCAAAGATTCCTAAATTACAACAGCTGGAAGGCACAAACAAGTAAAGTATGTGGAAAATTGAGAAAAGCCTGTGTTTCTGTGATGGTAAAAAAGGTAAAGTGATGGTAACAGTACTATATGTTTTCCTCTAGGGCAGCACTCACAATTTGCAATGTCCAACCAACACTGACCAGTCTTCCTGCTTGACAAGTGGCGTTTTCATCACATTCCTGCTGCTCCAGATCACATGTTTAACCTTCTATCTGTTATTCAGGTGAGTTCTTTCCTGGAGGACTTACTGCCAGCAGCAGTGTGTGACTTTTCAGTTAAGAATGAAAATGAAATCGTCATTGCCAACATTTTCACGTGATTCCTACTGACACATTACATAGTTACATAGTTACATAGGGTTGAAAAAAGACCATTGTCCATCAAGTTCAACCCATCCGAGTAAACCCAGCACACAACCTATACTAACCAATCTATACACTCACATACATAAACTATATATATACAACCAGTAATACTAACTGTAGATATTAGTATCACAATAGCCTTGGATATTCTGCTTGTTCAAAAACTCATCCAGGCCCCTCTTAAAGGCATTAACAGAGTCTGCCATTACCACATCACTAGGAAGGGCATTCCACAGCCTCACTGCCCTCACCGTGAAAAACCACCTACGCTGCTTCAAATGGAAGCTCTGTTCCTCTAATCTATAGGGGTGACCTCTGGTGCGCTGATTGTTTTTATGGGAAAAAAGAACATCCCCCAACTGCCTATAATCCCCTCTAATGTACTTGTACAGAGTAATCATGTCCCCTCGCAAGCGCCTCTTTTCCAGAGAAAACAACCCCAACCTCGACAGTCTCACCTCATAGCTTAAATCTTCCATCCCCTTTACCAGTTTAGTTGCACGTCTCTGCACTCTCTCCAGCTCATTAATATCCTTCTTAAGGACTGGAGCCCAAAACTGCACTGCATACTCAAGGTGAGGCCTTACCAGGGACCTATAAAGCGGCAAAAATATGTTCTCATCCCTTGAGTCAATGCCCTTTTTTATACAAGACAGCACTTTATTTGCTGTAGTAGCCACAGAATGACACTGCCTGGAATTAGACAACTTGTGATCTACAAAAACCCCTAGATCCTTCTCCATTAAGGAAACCCCAACACACTACCATTCAGTAGATAGTTTGCGTTTATATTATTCCTACCAAACTGCATAACTTTGCACTTGTCAACATTGAACCTCATTTTCCAGTTTGCTGCCCAGTTTTCCAATTTTGTCAAATCGCTCTGCAAAGCGGCAGCATCCTGCATGGAACTTATAGTTTTGCACAATTTAGTGTCATCAGCAAAAATAGAAACAGTACTCTCTATGCCCACCTCCAGGTCATTAATAAACAAGTTAAAAAGCAAAGGACCAAGGACTGACCCCTGCGGTACTCCACTAACCACACTGGCCCAATTAGAAAATGTTCCATTTACCACCACTCTTTGTACTCTATCCTTCAGCCAGTTCTCTATCCAATTACAAATATTATGTTCTAGGCCAATATTCCTCAATTTGATCATTAACCTTCTGTGCGGTACTGTATCAAACGCTTTAGCAAAATCTAAGTAGATGACATCAACTGCCATTCCAGCATCAAGGTTCCTGCTCACCTCCTCATAAAAGGCAACTAAATTAGTCTGGCAAGATCTGTTACGCATAAAACCATGCTGGCACAAACTAATAGTATTGTGAACTGCAATGTATTCAACTATCCTATCCCTTATTACCCCTTCCAGAAGCTTTCCTACTACTGATGTCAGACTAACAGGCCTATAGTTTTCAGGCTGAGAACGAGATCCCTTTTTAAATAACGGCACCACATTAGCAATCTGCCAGTCTCTCGGCACCATGCCAAACCTCAACGAATCCTGAAAAATTATGTGAAGAGGCTTGGCAATCACAGCGCTCAGCTCATTTAATACCCTGGGATGAATCCCATCCGGTCCTGGACCTTTGTTTACCTTTACATGTTCAAGTCTCTTTTGAATTTCCTCCCGAGTGACCCATGCGCCAGTAGCTAAATTACTAGCACTGGGTATATTAAAAGGGAAGCCTTCATTATCTGGCTCCTCAGATGTATAGACAGATGAAAAATAAGAGTTCAAAATTTCAGCTTTTTCCCCGTTCTCATCAACCAACGTACCTCCCCGTGATAATAAAGTTCCCACCCCTTCTTGCTTCATTTTTTTACTATTCACATAATTAAAAAATAATTTTGGATTCTTTTTACTCCTAGCTGCAATATCCCTTTCCATCTCTATTTTAGCTTGCCTGATAGCTTTTTTGCATGCTTTATTTGCTTCCTTGTACCTGATGAAAGTTTCCGCTGTCCCAGCTAACTTGAATGCTTTAAAAGCACGTTTTTTATTACCAACCTCGACCTTAACTCTTTTATTCAGCCATAAGGGTTTTGCTTTGCGATGCCTCTCCTTGCTTACAAGGGGAATATACTGTTGTGTATACCTGCAAAGCAATGTTTTAAAGATGTTCCATTTTCCTTCTGTGTCTAACCCCATGAAAAGCCTTTCCCAGTTGACACATTGCAGAGATGCCCTTAAACTGGCAAAGTCTGCACGTCTAAAATTGAGCGTTTTAGTTACTCCCTTATAGAGCTGTCTCTGTAGCATTATCTCAAAGGAGACCATGTTGTGATCACTGTTCCCCAAATGCTCACCCACACAAATGTTAGAGATAAGTTCAGTATTATTAGATATTACCAGGTCCAAAATAGACTCATTCCGAGTAGGTTCTTGAACCACCTGAAATAAAAAGTTGTCATTTAGCATATTTACAAACCTACTAGCTTTTTCTGACTTAGCCACCCCATTACTCCAGTCAATGTCCGGATAATTAAAGTCCCCCATAATAACAACTTGACCCAGTTTTGAAGCCTCCTCCATTTGCAAAAGTAGCTGGGCCTCATCCCCCTCATCTATACGGGGTGGTTTATAGCATACACCAATGATCATTTTCTTTGTGACCTTCAGCCCTACTGAAATTTCTACCCAAAGAGATTCAACGTTTTCATTGGTAATGTCTTTATTACATGGCTTTAAATCTGACTTTACATAAAGACAAACCCCTCCACCCTTTTTAATCCCTCTGTCCCTCCTAAAAAGCGTATACCCATTTAAATTCACTGCCCAGTCGCATTTTTCATCCCACCAGGTCTCAGTGATACCAATTAAGTCATAATTTTCAATACATGCAATAGCCTGCAGCTCCCCTATTTTTCACGACAAGCTACGCGCATTAGCCAGCATGCAGCGGAGATTACTACTTCTTCCTCTACAGCTTACATTAGCTAAAGGACAGTTAGAGCTAAGGTGAAAATTAGTCTGTTTCCCTTGTAACAATGGAAGCTCCTTATCTGATAAACTATATGCCCCCCTCACTCCTCCCCCACAACCCTTTACTGGTCCCCCTGCCCCATCTACACTAGCTCTCCCATAAGAATCTAGCTTACCAACCCCCCCCTTGTCTAGTTTAAACACTCCTCCAGCCTCTTAACCATTCTCTCCCCTAGCACAGTAGACCCCCTTCCATTGAGGTGCAATCCGTCAGGGCTGTATAGATTGTACCCCAAAGAAAAGTCAGCCCAGTGCTCTAGGAACCCAAACCCTTCCTTCCTACACCAAGACTTTAGCCACGCATTTAGCTCCCTAAGCTCCAGCTGTCTCCCTAAACTAGCACGCGGCACCGGCAAAATTTCCGAAAAAATTACATTGGAGGACCTTTGCTTAATTTTAGAGCCTAGATCCCTGAACTCACTCTTTAAGGTCCCCCACCTACCGTTCATTTTGTCGTTAGTACCGATATGTACCAAGACAGCCGGGTCATGCCCAGCCCCTCCCAATAATGTGTCGACCCGATCAACCACATGCCGAACCCTGGCACCAGGAAGACAGCAAACTGTCCGGTTGAAGCGATCCGCTCGACAGATTACCCTGTCCACTTTCCTAATGATTGAATCCCCTATAACCACCATCTGTTTAGGCCTAGCTCTGCTCTCCTCCCCACCACTACTAGAGAAACTGGTCTCCCGGCTGTTAGAGAGATCAGCCTCATCTAGAACCGCCAGTCCAGAGTTCACACTCCCATCTTCTTCACACAATCTGGCAAATCTGTTGGGATGCGCAAACCCTGGAGCAGCCTCCCTTTTTCTTTTCCCCACACTCGATTTTCTAACTGTCACCCAGCTTACTGCCCTATCATCCTTTCCTTGCTCCCCTCCCCCCATACTATCTGACCCCGCTAGTTCTTGTTCAGTTAGCAAGAGACTTCTTTCAAGATTGTCAATAGAACGCAGTGTTGCAACTTGTTCCTCTAGTGCTCTAACGCGAGCCTCTAAAGTGGCAACTCGCTCACATCCACAACAGAGGTATGCACTTTGGAACTGTTGTTCCACAACTGCATACATGCGGCAGGCTGTGCACTGTGTCATACCTTCAATGTTGCTGCCACTCATTCTCCCAGTTACAGAAACAGTTAAACAAAAATTGGTGAAAAAAGGCTATTAAATAAACAAAAAATTGGGGAACTGCCATGAGCCTAATGAGTTACAATAGGTATTTGGGAGAGTGAGGAGTAATGGGCAGCAGCAACAGGAATGGAAAGTATGACAGTGAGTTGTTGTGAAGGGATAAACAGTTTGCAGCAAGAGAAAGCAGTACAACAAGGAGCTGTAGTGGCTCCTAAATAGAATAAGAACAGTAGGGATGACAAGGGAAGCAAATTATGCCAGTAATGGGGGCTTAGGAATGTAGAGGGTCCTCAAAGATATGTGGTTTCATTATGTTTGCTGTGCGATTTTAGCCATGAGGCAAAGAATGAAGCATGCTTTATGGCTAAAATGGCATTCATGGGGATGAAACATTATATAAATAATGAATAATAAATGTAGATTCCCATGTCATAAAACTGCTGTCCATTATAAGAACTGCATCAGCCTGATAACACTGCAGAAAACCCCTTAAGCACCCCTTTGTGTCTTCTCACAATATTATTTCTGGGCTCCAGAACAATCTGTACAAAGTGCTAACAGAAGAAAAACCTGCCAGAGCTGACATTAATGTATTCTTATTGCAGATGGTGTTATATATAAGGGTTCCATCTGGAGCAAGAAAAATAATCTCTCCTTTATCAGCCCCTTTTATATATGGTTTTAGCATTAACCCATTCACTGACACATGCCATTTGTGCCACAGAATAGGAAAGCATTTAAACAACCCATGTTATTATTACGGTTTAATTCAGCATTTTATTAAGTGACAGATGGTGATGGGAAATGGAAATAGATGGTGCTACACTGCTTATGTTAACTGGATTTAAAGGGAAACTAGATATATTTATATAGAATATGGAATTGGAAAGTTTCATGGAAAACTAAACCAAATGTTAATACTTTTTTGATTAACAAATGTAGTGTTTTTTATATTCTGTTATTTTCAGCTCATTTATTTCATGTTAATTCTGCATGCTCAGAGTAAGTCCTAGCTACTTTGGGCAGACTGCATCAGTGGACTTAGTTCTTGCAGCAGAATATTAGCCTTTCTCCTAGCCAACCAACCAAATATGAGACAGTGTTTAATCTGTTAGACAAAGGTCCATGAGGTGTTTTCAAAGACAAATATGAGCCAGGCTTGCCTTTTAGCTTCAGCAGTTTGGAAGAGTAAGGTCATCACATTAGTGCAAGTAAATACAATTAATTCTCCCTCGTATATGAACAACACCAATGTAAAAGCATAAGGCATCTGAGCGGTCACTTGCACTGGAGGCAGTCCTAATCAAACAGCAATGTAGCAGCACCTCCCACACCTAATTAATCCATGAGGAGCTAATTGACAATGTGCAAACGGAGTAAAAAGTGTGTGAGTGGAATTGAAGGCAATTTGTGGATATCAAAGTGCCATTTGGATATCATATTTTTTTGGAGATCATAATTTGAAATGGAATTTAAAAATGAATATTTTATTTACAACAGTTTTTAATCTGTCTTCTTATATACATTAAGCATCTGAAATGATAGGAACTCTGATACAGTAAAGGTGCATAAGGACTTAAACTTGAAAATCTGCAGCTGAAGCTATGAGGGCTAATTCTGCAGTGACTATATATAGACAGCCACTGTTGTGTTGCCAGGAAATATACAGATCTGGTGCACAAAAGTCTGCCTAAATTCCCCTGTGAATATTTCAGTGAAATTAAAAAATATACTGATCTTTATACTATGACGATCAACAAGCACAATCAGCAGTAAATAACTACACAGCACGAGAAGAATAATGAATGGATAATTAGTTTCAGATGTTTAATGAACGTAGGCCTTCAATAACAGGCAATTAAATGTTCCATTGTATGAAGTGTGTGCCAGCAGCATTACGCAACTGCAGCCAGAATACCCAGGACGCAGTATAAAGTCTGTACAGGAGAGGAGATTTCTGGCATGTGTTAGAATAGACTGAGCTCAACATATTAATCGTACAAACTAGGGATGCACCAAACCCACTTTTTTGGGTTCTACTGAACCCCCCCTGATGGATTCTACCGAATCCCGAACCGAATCCTAATAAGCATATGCTAATTAGGATCATGAAGGGTTAAAAGTTGGTGCGCGCGCGGCTACAAAATCCCCCCCAAAATTTTAGCATATCCTAATTAGGATTTGGTTCATACTAACTGGAACTTTAAGGCTGATGGGCCTCATTTACAACAAGGCCTCTGAGCCCCAGGGGACAGTTTTTGAGGCAGATCACCAGCATGACAGCATGATTTTATGCACTGGCACTGGTAAATCCTTGCAATCTGTTCAAATAATGAGACTGGAGTTTCTCAATTAGAGTTCAGTGTTAAAGAAGGCACCTGTGAGTGCACTGGCCTGCTGGGCTAGCATAAGGAGTCCAAGTGTCACAGAGCTAATCAAACCCTGAAGTAGACTAAGCAGTAGTTGCAAAAAAGGGAGCTGCTGTACAAAAAGGTTTTATGCATTTCAGTCTTTTTATTAACTCTAGTTTATTCATTGCTGAGCATTTCTTTTCATACACAGATATTACAGATAGCAACAACAGTGCAAGCAAACAAGTACAAATGTACAAGTACAAGTGTACAAATACTTCAGGGATTCAGTGGCAGGTGTCAAGACAGATAAGTGGAAAGAGGCTTTTGACCCATAGGGCTAATATACAGATTGGAAGACAGAAGAAGTTTGCAGGATGCAGTCATAGGATCAGAGCATGGTTGAGCAGATAGGCTGAGAAAGGTAAAGATTTTGACAATGTCAGAAAGATGCAGCTGGTTTTGTCTGTGATGTAATTGTGACTAGAAAAGAAGAGAATCAAAGATTGCCCAAGCAGCAGCATGCTTAACTGGGTTAATGAGCATCCTGTCAACAGCAATAGTGAAGATGGGAGGGGCCACGTTAAGGTGGAAAATAATCAATTTTATTTTTGGTAGGTTTGATTTGAGATGATGCTGGCCTCTACCATTTCTTTGCTTTTCCCACATGTATTGGGCTCCTCTCTTATTCCTTGCTTGCTTTCCTTCTTTCAAATGTCATTGTAGCGGTGACATGACCCAGGGGCCTCTACAACAGCAACATACACTGCCACAATACAAGAGGGAAATGTAGGGAGTCTTTGGGGTCACTTGGGGGTCTTCTCATTTTCTTACAGATATCCAGAAATAGCAGAAAAAGAATGAACCTAAAATATATTCTTCAATGTCTGTACAGCAGCAAAAAGGACTGTGGCACTAAGAAAGCTTATTAAGTGAGTTTGAAGAAGAACAGAAATCCAGACCATCAGGACGAAAGAGAACATCAGCTCCATTAAATGCAAGCTGTCTGATTCTGAATATTTTTTACTTAAATCTAGATTGTGGAAATTAAAGCTATTAACAGAATAAATGGGTGTTAATACTTTTTCCTGTATGTTTTACCACACAACCTATACACACTTGGCCTCAGCCATGAGCAGAAGAAGGCTATTATTCCATGGTAGTGATAATGTGCGTTGTGTAGCTAAACACATCTAAGTGTAATACTTTTGGTAAGATAATTAATTGCAAGACTTCTGAATATGCTTTCCCATTTCTAGTTGCATCAAACAACTTCTTACAGTAAAGACAATTTAACTTTGAACAAACAAATAATGAAACTAAACCAACAAATACTGATACACACTATACAGTGGTAGAAAACTAAATTTTACAGTAAAACATCTAGCTGCTATCTATAATGGTGTGTATAGTTCTAGAGATGCCAAAATATTAAAGTGTACATTCAGTAGCCTTCACTCAGTGAATATCTGGAATTCAGTAGACAGGCATCTGCTTACCTATAATGTTCATGCAATATCTAAGAGCCCAATTCTTCTGGGGTATTGATACCAAAGCACTTGTATAATAATAGTTATTCACAGGATCAAGGTAATGAAAAAGCAGCTGTAGGAAGGCTGCTCCCACCTTCAAGCATGCAGAATGTGCAGCAATTATGCATGTCATTCACTCTCTAAGAAAAATGCAAGTACAAAAGTACAATGAAAGTGTTAAACCTTTATGATCACTTTGCAATACATTTCCTCATGGTTTGTCCATTTTCAGAAAATCAACTCAAAATTGGCACTTTGGGGCATCGGCACAAATAAATCCATAAATATGAATGCCATAGATTTTCCCACTAGTTTGACACCAGATATGCCAAGGATTATTTAAACTATATTCAACAGCAATGCCAAAATATGTGCATTACAATCTCCATGGATGATGTTTTGGCCCTTGCAAAAGATATAAAGGGACTTTCACCAACCTGCCTAATTATTTTTACATATTCCTATATTACAATCACATGACACAATTTTAAGAGCTATACAAAGCTACCTACAAATGCATATTATAGATATTATTGTACTTTGATAATAAGTAATATCCCCGGGTACAGTACTGTAAAAATACAACAATTGGGCTATAAACTATTAAAATGTTTCATAAATTCTCTGGTGCATCTCTGCTGTAGCCAAGGCATAGCACATGGTACATTTTTGCCAGTCAGTTCACACTGTGCTCATGTATTGCAGCTTAGGCTACTATTAGCTGTACTGTTTTTTTCTGCTAATATTGACAGCAAACTAACTGGGCTACCCACTCACTGCAGTGTATCTGCACTTGCCCTGCATGGTTAAGGAAGATGGTATTTTCTTTTAAGAACAGCAAAAATACTGCACTTTTTTTAAAACCATTTGGAAATTGCACTGCAATGTACACAAGTAGCAATTTTAATGCAGTTACGGTGGGCCCAACACCTGGCCCTAGTACTAGGCAGAAGTCCTGGTGCACAAAACACCCCCAGATATATGTATGCACTATGACTGCTGGTAAGTGATTGATATTTGTTAAAAGGTTAAACAGAGCTTTAATATTGATTATCAGCTTTTTATGCTGCTCTCTATTGACTTATATAGAATTTTTCGGGAAATATTTGCCAAAGGATTAGACAGACTGGCGGCAATCTCTAGTTTCTCTTAGATAAATATTAACCAGTGTGTTTAACTGTCATTTCTTTATTTACACCGCAGGGTAAGTAACTTAGCTAACCAACTATAAATACATAGAGTTCTGCCTTAAGGTCAAATAAAACATCTTCTTTTTGTATAACACTTCGAAATTGGTATTTCCATGCCAAAGGAGTAATTTTGACAATTTGTAAGCAGCATTCTATAAAAAATTGCCTCATACTCAATACTGGCAAAACATTTGTACCTGCTTCATGAATTGGGTGCAGCTATATGGGCATTCCTGGGGTGTGGCAACAAAAATGCTCTGAGTATTAATCCAATGCTGCAAGTAGAGCTATATTAGGCCTATATAAGTGCAACACACAGTCAGTCCTCACCTTCCCTCCAGCCTGAGTGTGCTGCACCCTGACCTTATGTTGCAGACAGAAGAAAGCAGTATATTGGCACATAGTGCAAGTGTAGACCACAGCAAGCAGGTGCAAGAACTTTAGTAAAGAGCATTTTCATTTTTGTGCCTAGCTCTATGGCTTGCAATTGTAAATAAGTGTTGATTTCTAGTAACTGATAATAAAGCCTCACAAACAGCTATGGTGGCCTTTAAAGGGAACCTGTCACCCTAAGAAATAATTACAAATTGTTTTCTATTGTGTTTGTCAAGCAAAATAAACTTCAATTACACTATATACATTTTTTGAAACTTATTTCTTTCAGCACTGGAATTCACCATTGCAGAAAACAGGCAGGCACCATTTTGTGGACACTGTTATTAAGGCAATCTTTGCATCCTGCTAAAATCTTGTTTCTGTGCCAGTATGGGGGGGACCTGATACCCATATCCATCCACTGGTTACACAATTAGATGGTGAGGAGGGAGAGGGAATGTGAGAAGTGCAGTGACATCTAAGAAGTTCTGAAAAGTGAAAGTAACTGTCTGCCCCACCCCTATGCCTAAGGCATAGAGGCGGGGCAGGCAATATATGTCGCACGAAAGATCGTCAGACCCGCCACTAACCTTCAGGGCTGAAACAGGCAGATAAGGAGGTAGAAACAATAGGATTTCTACCTCCTTCTGCCAATTCAGCCCTGACGGCAGATATTGCTCAGGCGCCTTCTATGGCTCCCGATCAAAATCTTTTAACCCGATCGGCGAGTCGACCGATATCAGCAGCTTCCTGCAATATCAGCCGCCTCGCCAACTTGCCATACACGCACCGAATATCGTACGAAACGAGGTTTTGTACGATATTATCGGTGCGTGTATGGCCAGCTTAAGTCACATCAGCGTGCGATTAAACAAAGTTCTGTCTTTTATTCCCACACTACTTCCTGTTACAGTTACAGCTGTATTATTTCCTGTCAGGTGATCTCTGAGGGAGCACACAGCCCATCACAAAATGGTGGCTCAAGGGAAAGGATGTAAAAGGGCAATATTTAATGATATATATATTCCAGGTTGCAAGATTCTTTAGTAAACCACTTAATACACTAATAACTTGTCTGCTGGTTAAGGATTAAGTCTGGGGGTATAGATTTCCTTTAATAAAAAACGGCAACCAGTAAGGTATCACATGTATTTACAGTTCCTTAAGACAATGCTGTGCAACCTTTCACTTCATAGTATTGTTAAATATTTAGGTTTCAAACCTTCCCCATTAAAACACACACAAGTCACCATTGTTATCAGATTGCAGTTTGCTTACTGTTAAAAGCTATACTGTCTTGCTTATTACTTGTGACAACTCAGATTTCTTTGCAGTCTGTACCCATGCTAAATCCAGGGCCAGATTTCCCTGCAGTGCGTTTAGCACCAGTGCATCCTTTGAACTTACACATGGAGCAGAGGGGACAGAATGTGCAGAGATCTCCCACGTGCCTAGACCCCTGGCCTGTGGATGAGAGCAAACTTTAGGTGCGGCTGGGTGGCATGCTGCACCCTAATTTGTGCCACCCTAGGCCCGGGCCATTGTGGCCTTGCCACAAATATGGGCCTGGCTAAATTCAGCTATCTACAGCACATGTAGAACACTGCAGCACAAACGTGATACTGCAGCTGATGTCAGGCTATTTAAGAGGTGTGCTGTTACTCACTGTTGTGTCTGTCTACAAGAGTATTTTAAACACTGTGTACAGCCTTGCATTTGGAACTCTGTTGCATTAACACTGGATAATAATAGAGCTCATTAACGTCTACAAACACAGTGTGCAACTTGTGCTTTTCCCTTTTCAGTAAAGGTACTTGTGGCAAAATGCACTCCTTGCAATTCCATATAGTTAAAGGAACAGTAACACCAAAAAATAAAAGAGATTTAAAGTAATAAAAATATAATGCACTGTTGCCCTGCACTGGTAAAACTGGTGTGTTTGCTACAGTAATTAATTGCAACAATATAAATTAGGAAAGGAAATCACATTTTATATTTCACTGATAGGCCCTGAACCAATATACAAATAACAGCAAAAAATTCAGTGAAAATAAAACCACATTTTAATGGCTCAAAGATTTTTTCAAAACATAATACAAAACAAATTCAAATATATACTATACCAAACAGTGACAGGGTGCATCCTAGTGCCTCTCCTAAGGAGGCACTCCCCCCCCCCCCCAGTTAACTGCATTGGAATTCTCTATTTAAATGCATCATAATAAATGGTATTATCTTTTTAATCCATTCACAGAACATGTGGCTGAGGAAGAAGGCTAGCATAAAAAGATGTAACATAAAATGTTGTACAGGTATGGGACCTGTTATCCAGAATGCTTGGGACCTGGTGTTTTCCGGATAAGGGATCTTTCCATAATTTGGATCTCCATAATTTAAGTCTGTTAAAAATCATTTAAATATTGAATAAACCCAATAGGCTTGTTTTGCCTCCAATAAGGATTAATTATATCTTAGTTAGGATCAGGTAAAAGGTACTGTTTTATTATTACAGAGGAAAAGGAAATCATTTTTAAAAATTAGAATTATTTGCTTATAATGGAGTCTATGGAAGATTGCCTTACCGTAATTCGGAACTTTCTGAATAACGGGTTTCCGGATAAGGGATTCCATACCTGTACAGAAAGTATAATATGTCTCAGCACCTATCTTCTATAATATTAGAAATAGAGCACTTGTTACAGGTAAGGTGCATTAATCAAATTCTGACCCTCTGGGACTGACATAAGGGAGTGCTAGAAGATGCTTGAATAAACAACACATTGAGCAGAAAAATGGGAAATAAGAATGTATTTAAAAAATAAAAAGGTATGTTTACAAGAAACTAATGTGAACAGGGGGTAAAGAAACAACTGGTTGTGTATTTGCAAAGGACAAAACTGCTCTTCTGCTATTAGGTTTAATACTAATATAGCAACATGATTTTTATCGGTGTTAACCAACTGCACATATACAGCACACCTATACAGCTGTCACATTTTTAGACATCAACTGTTGGTACCATACCTGTGATTTTCTTTTCAAAACTTTTCATCGAGTTTTCCAATAAACCAAACATATAAACAAATATACCCCGTGCAGTAACCCATGGCAAACAATCAAATGTTTGTTTTTGTTGTTCAACCTGTAGCTGGCTGAAAATAAACAATCATGACTGGTTGCTATGCGTTACTGCCTATGTGCAAATTTGCCCAGCATTTACAAATGCCCCACTTAAGGTCCCCATACACGGCCGATTGTAGCTGCCGATATCGGTCCCTTAGACTGATTCGGCAGCTAATTGGCCCGTGTATGGGCACTACCGATGGGCCTGCCCGACCGATATCTGGCCTCAAATCGGCCAGGTTAAAAAATCTAGTCCCCGGACCGACTTTTCCTATACCCATCGTTATACCCTCGAATTAGCCTGGATTCTCCCGATATCGCCCACCCGTAGGTGGGGATATTGGGAGGAGATCCGCTCGCTTGGCGATGTTGCCAAGCCCGTGTATGGGGACCTTTAGTCTTACTGCTGTAAGAGGTAAACATGCTCAAATCATAGGCAGAATCTCACCAACAATCATGAACCTTTAGTCACTAAGTGTCCTCAATTCCAGTACAATTCACATTTATAGTGTACCCAGAGCCTTTACACAGGTGTTTACTCCACAGGGGAAGCTCAGCATTAATGTAAACATTACAGCTTTATAAACAGGCATTTTTTTCCACCAATTAGACATCATCTTGTGGTTAGTCCTAAAATACACCATTTTCTTTTGGGACCAACTTGCAAAAATGTTAGACTTTCTAGAGCATCTCTACCCATCAATAAAATAAACTGGCCCATTTTCTAACAACTGTTTAGTAAAATCCATGAGGTGTTGATCAGTAAATAGTCTAATAAGTCACATAATTTAACTGTACTTAGACCTTTGCTGTCAGCCTGTCTCTGATGATTGAGACATCTAAACATGTGTTCTTTACTTCAGGTACTTAAAGGGGTGGTACACACATGTTATAGAATGTTCTATTCCTTGCAATATTTGCATAATTGTTTTTTAGGATTTATTCTATATAATTTCTAAATTATTTACCTTCCTCTGAAACATTTTCCCAGCTTTCAAATGGACAGCCAAAAAAAACCTATACAATTGTATTTCTGTTAGTTTTTATTACTTATGTTTCTATTCAGTCCCTCTCATAATCATATTCTGTCTCTCATTCAAACCACTTTGTGGTTGCTAAGGTAAATATGACTAGCAACCAGCTGCTGAAACTCCTGAACAAAAAGCTAAAATAAACAATAAAAACCAATAGCAAATTGTCTCAGAATATCTCTATCTATGCCATACTAAAAGTTAGTTTAAAGGTGAAAACATGATTCAATTGGTGGCCTGCGTAATTCTTTACTTAAATCAAATCAGTTTTGTGTATAAACAAAATAACAATTAGCCACTTACTAGGTATTTAAACATGATAAATATTTGCTAAAGCCTTTATAATTCTGTGACTTATTGGACATGCCCATTAAAAGCCAAGATGTTTGATAGATGTTTCTGTATAAAAGCATACAGCTCAGGGTGTTAATTGTATCGCCTTCCAAATGTTCTTGAAATGTTTCACACATAACCTAGCAGAGTTTCAGTAGCACAGGTGTTAATGCAACGCCTTTAGGGCATCTCAGCTCCAGTTAGCAATCCTAAATAAAGTGTCAGAGTTAACCCTTGCAAGAGCAAAAAGACCAGCAGGATTTCAGCACACATGCCACACAGTAAACAAGCCAAGCTATCTTTAAAGAAAAAGAAGCCAGGATATGGGAGGGAGCAAATAATGGGCATTTGAAAGACTTGTGGCTAATCAGAAGTGTGTCTGTTGTTTCCTAAATGTGGGCTGTAGCTGAGATATGTGAACAGATTGGAAAGACTAAGTGACTTTATGACAGCCAATGGGTTTGATGCTGTAAGCCAGACTCGGCAGAAGGGACTGATTGTGCAGTGAGCTCCTCTGGTGGCTGTGACTACACTGTATTCTTCCCTCCCTCCCTTCCTCCCCACAAACTCACAAGCCAGGGGAGAGAGAAGCTTTATTGGGAGCTGGCCAGCTCTGTGGTGCTGAACTCCATGAAAAAGGAAGTTACACAGCGTGAGAAGCCCAAGGCCAAAAGTTTGGGATACACTGACTTTTGGAATTAGCAGCAAGAACAGGTTGTTGCTTAAAGGGTATCCCCGGTACTCCTTCAGCCAAAAGTCTCTGGCAAAGCTTGCCCTTGTGTTGTTGGGCTAAGGCTGTCCATGAGTTTCTAAAGAAACCAGTTAACACCGACTGGACCTTAGCATTGTAACAACAGTCAGACGTTTGTCTGTTTTTATCAGACATTTCCGAACAAAAGTCTTAAGAAGATACGTTTCTGCAATATGGCATTTATGGTGAAGACAATGGTAGGTGGGCAGCTGAAGAACCTCACAGGAGGTCTTGGCGGCAAAGAAGAAAAGGGAGAAGGAGAAAAATCAGCAGCAGAAGCCCAAGGAATGACAAGGGAGGAGTATGAAGAGTACCAAAAGCAGCTTCTTGAAGAAAAGTAAGTATTAACTGATTTCCTAAGTTATCATTTCTTAACTTTGCATGCTAGCTAAGCCATTCATATGCTGATAGATCACACACTTTGCTGTACTATTTTACAAACTGGAACTTGTTTAGCAGCAATGAGACTTCAACCATAATGCCCTCTAGGTTGCCCCAAGACCTAAATTCTAACTAAGGGGGATCAACAAAGCAATGATTTCTCTGTAAGTCAATAACTGCCAAAGCCCCCACTGTCTCTGCAAAACCTCTTGGTGTAATCTGTACAATAGCAGGCTTACAATAAATACACAGATCCACATGGTAAAACAGATAATTATTGTACAGAATGTGTTACTGGGAGATTGTATAAACATTAGACAATTGATATAAAATTCCGAACAGATAGTAGAACTGTAGGAGCACTGTAATTGTATTAGGTGCCAACAACATAGTGTAAATATCATAAAGACTGTTTGATCACATAAGATAGAAAACTGGGCAGAGTGGTTAAGGAATGCATGGATATAAGCATTCCCTTTTTGGAAATAGTCTAAAAAAAGTAAGTACTGGAATGTGCCTGAAATCCTTGAATCTAGACAGAATTCTAGAACCTGGAGCCAAATAAATTCTAAACAATGTGTATCTACCATAAATTCATTCTCAAAGGTTTATCCAAAGCTATAGGACCCTGACATACACCATCCTTACCACTCATAAATGTGAGGGCCTGCTGAAGATAAAAAAATATATATATTTTGGTATCAGAAGTAAAATATAAAGTGTTCAGACATTTACTGTGCCATTCATAATACTCAGATATCCAAGGCTTCCAAACCAAAGGGTTGCTAGCAGCAAATGGGTTAATCTCTTTAATTACAATTTATGTGGAATGCCTGCTAGCTTAATCCGTATGAGTTCCGTACATTTCTATTTTATTGTCTCCAGTCGTAAACATTCCTACACATAATCCTCCCATCTGTCAGACACTATCCCCCTCCCTATTGTGTGTATGCAACTCACTGCTGGATTATGTGAAGAGGACAGACATGGGGATCAGATGTGTTCCTTTACACACTAGGGTGAACAGGGACTGACCGGCCAGTAAAAAGAGGGATGCAGCAAAAAATAGGAAAATAAACATAAGGAATCACAATATACCCAGAACAGACCACTTACCAGAATAAAGCAACAATACACAGGGATGGAGAGTAAAAGCTTGTTATATCAGTAAATGGTATATAATCCCATAAACAGATCCCTACATGCACTAACAGTATCTAGATTATTTTTATGCATTTGTTAACTAGTAACTACAAATGAAATAGAATGAATGATGATAGCATAAACTAAAAGCTGAGGCTCCAAGATGATGATGTATTGCCATTGCAGAAGCCTTAGCTAAAGACTAGCCAAGAGTCCTAGGACAGTAATGTACACACAAATGAGGTGATCACTGTCCTGAAATTCCATAATTAGAATTACTGAATTTAGAATTATTGACTATATTGAATATAAATCAATTATATGGAGCAACTAATTTATATAAAACAAAATAATTTTTATTTATTTTTTTAAATTCCAAGGCAACTAGAAGATGTACTCCACAGCAGTACCCCTTGGCAACCAATCGGGGTTTTGCTTTCAACCAACTTAAAATGCCCATACACGTACCAATAATATCATATTCAGAAAACACATATAATAGTTTAATATAGCATGCACCATCACTCACTGGTTGATGTGTAGGGTCTGGGAGCAGCAGCCCTAGACTTATAGCTCAAGGGAGGCAATTCTTGCTGTATCACATAAGCATCATACACCAGGCATGCAGTTAAAATAGGTCAGGAACCTATGAGCAAATAAACAGCCAGTGCCTTACATACTCTGTATGCTTCAGCATATATAATCATAAACCTCTGACTAAGTAAACCTATGTGTTAGTCCAGAATTGATACAGCAATATACAGAGCAAGCTTTAGGTTTGACAATAGGGATAATAATAATAAAAACAATACTGGAACCCTAAAAAAAGGGTCAAAAGGTAAAAGAAAAGAAAATGGACATTATCAGAAAATTAAACTGATTTATAAATAATGATGGAGAACAGCAAGAGCTTGAGACTGAGAAGATAAAGTGAATGAGAAACAGGAGCAGAATGAAACAAGTGTGTAAAAATAATATGTGAGGAGGAGGATGATGCTCAAACACCTTTTGATTAAGAAGCAAAGTGAGATATTTATGGTAAAAGTATGAATTAATGAACAGCAGTGATTTCACATTAACATGTCAGCTTAAGATGGTGTTAAGAAGACTCTTATCTGTGAGCTCCCACAAAGCACAATATATAAGTTAAATATAATAGGGAGGGCAGATTAACTCCCCTTTCCCACAGTCTGTAATCTTCCTCTTAGAATTATTGCACTTTGCTGTAAAGACCCCTAAGGAGCTTTTCCAGGCATACCTCTACATACGCAATATATTAAATTAAAGCGTAGCCCAAGATTAAAGAATATATTGCATCAGGCCAAATGGATGGTATTTGTGAGATTTATTTGTGGCGAATCACCCTTGCTTGTCCAGGAAATGATGGAACCATGTCATCTGAGAAACCATTACTATTATCAGGTCAATGTGCTCTGAGGTTACACAGCTCAATTAATGTTTCTGCTATGGAACTGTTTACTATATGGCCAGACGCTGTAACCTACTGAACCTCATTATCCATAGGCTGATTTGCTGTGGCTGTTTGCAGGTCTCTTAAGGAATATAAGTGAACTTAGATGCAGCTTTAGAAATTATGTCTGGGGAAAGTGGTGTTAAATGTTAAACCCTTCAAGAGCTACTCTCACATAATTTCTGGCTGATAAATAAAAAAAAAGGACAGTGACTAACAATATAAATATATTTCACACAAGTATATTATCCTTGGTTTTAACTAACTTACCCAGAAATCATGCTTTAACTGATCCAGATGACCCTTAATCTCAATTATTACATACTAGTCAATGTCATAACTTTCTCTGTGGGGAATGTATGCAGCCTCTCACCTGCGTTCAGCACAGTCCCACGAGCATAAGCAACACAGAAAAGAATCCGCTCTATTGACACGTGCCTTGTGTGTGCCAGAATGCATAAAAAAGACAGTGCATGGGAACAAATATTAAAATGCCCATGTGTAGCAGAATTTACATGTTTTGACACTGGTAAAATTTAAAACATAAAAAAAACAAAACCATTCTTTTAAAATATTTATACTTTACCACTCAAAAGGATTAGGTTATAACGCACTTTATATGACATATTCTAATTCACTTTTCTTGTTCTATTTCATTTTTAAAGGACAAGGCAACACAAAATATAAATTTTTGCCTAATAAAAGAAACCAAAATTCAAAGCAGCTTTGCAATATACATTTATTACAAGTGGCTCAGACTGTTGAAACAATGTAACCCAAGGCAGCAGACTGACAGACCTGCCTTGCCGGAGAAGACTGATCTTTGCAACATTGTTTAAAATGTAACAACCAGGAGTTCAGCAAATGCTGCTTTCAATATCAACTACATTTACAAATAACATTTAAAGCGCTACAAATTTTTAATTATTTCATATTGGAAAGTTGCTTAGACTTATGTTTCCTTTCTTTAGAATAGGAAAGAACAATCTAAAAATGTATCGTTTTGCTATTATTTGTCCCATTCAGGATGGAGAGGGATGCTTTATACACACAGCGTAAGGCTGAGAGAGCTACACTTCGTAGTCACTTCAGAGAAAAGTACCGCCTACCTAAGGTAAACAACTGGCTACTAAGCATATAGATAGGGAATTATGGTACAGAGAAAGCACATTTGATTAATTTGCTGCATCTAAAATAGTGTATTAGGTTTCATTATTCCATAAGGGTTTTTTCACACTAGTAAATAACAATGTTGATGGTTATTTGCCGTATGAGATAATATAAACATTGGGGTGCATGAATTTTTTCTGAATTATTCTTTAGAGCACTGGCTTCCAAACTATGGGCATGGCCTTGTTAATGATATCCAAGTTAGTGAAACGTGTAGATGGCCTTATAGAGAATTAAAAAAGCGATTTAATATAAAGATGTATGCAATGTTTTCTATAATTTAAAGAATTACAACACAGTAACTGTTATGACAATAGGGCTCATGTAGGTTTTTTCCTACAATGCAGCATATTTTACCAAAATTCCGACATCATTGCATTCACAAAGGAGTAATGCTCTTGACACAATTGTGCTGCACCTACTGCAATTGCCTCTAATTCGCTAAGATAATTAAAACTGCTCCTGTGCAGTTGCACAAACATTTTTTAAGTCTGCTTGGCGTCAATTTCAGTGTTCAGCATGCAAATTATGTGTGCACTGTTTTGGCACAGTTAAATTGCAGTGAGTGATGCAGGGCACTGAGGAAATCCTGGAGCTATCTCCTGGTCCGGAGTTGGCAGTAGCTTCTGGATTCCCCTGCATCGATAGGCGCAGCAGCATGAAATTTTGAACGGAAAGCAGAAAGGACTGAGCGGCACCACGTGCAACTAGACGGAGGTGCAAGGAGTGCATTTTAAGTACCTTTAATAAAACGGGTTTTACTGACATTACATACTGCTGAGAAATTGCAGCAACTGCAACTACATATGTGAGCACTAATGTTTATCTATAGTTGTAACCATGTTATGGGTGAGGATGAGCCTGACCAAGAGCAGGTTTGCAGGGGAGAACTGAACCCAGTATATATAAAACCCTCCAACTTACAAAACTATAAATTATACAATAACTACACAGATGGACAATTTCCCATGGTCAATAAATCAAGAAACAGAAAGGTAGAATCTACTGAGCTGGCGGGGGCAGAACTGTTGATGTTATGATCTGTGCCATGCAAAGATATGATTATTATAGCAGAGCTAGAAAAAGATAAAGTAGAAAAGAAACAGTTCACTTATAATGTTGTTATAAAAAGCAAGGCTTTCTAGTTCTGCACTGTTTGCTAAGAAAAGAATTGTATATTATCTTGACTCTGATATAGTTTTAAATCAGTGTGTCCCTCTGTCCTTAGAGTGACATTGATGATGCACAGATCCAGTTGGCTGGAGGAGATGTGGAGCTACCCAAAGAACTGGCCAAAATGATTGAAGAGGACAATGAGGAAGAGGAGGGAAAAACATCTGTCATAGGACAGTTAACCAGCATCCAAAATCTTGACTTGGAATCAATTAAAGGAAAAGCACAGTCCACTCTGGACGATCTGAAGCAGTCAGCAGAGAAGTGTATAGTAATGTGAGACCCTTATTACATGATTTAAACCAGCTAGCAGGCATTCACAACATTTAATATTACTATCACTCTAACCAGCCCAGGTCTGATGATTTGTCAAAACACAGGCCAGCTAAAGTAATACAGCTGGCGCCCATATTCCAGCAAAAGAGTTAGTGACCCATTGTTAAGAATCCAACCCTGCAAGCTTTATTCATCTTTGGAGTTCGAAAAAAGCTATTCCCGAGTCCGCAGTACGAATTTTGGCTACAAGGGACAACATTGACCTGTTTAAAATGTATACTCCTTTCAACAAGCTTTGTGTTATGAGGTGTAATGCTGGATGCTAGAGGTTTGCTCACAACGCAGATGCCAACAGATAGATTATTGCAAAAAACACATTCAGGATATAAAATGGGTAATTTTAACATCCAAGCAGGGGAAAAAACTGCAAAGCAGAAAACGTTAGATAGTCAGGCAAATTTTCTTACTGTGTGTGTGTATTTTATTATACCGTGTACTAAACCCTAAATGGATATTAAATCCTATTTTATACAAATTAAAAAAATGAATTGTAGTTTGTGAAAGATCAGAAAATGCACAGAATTTTAGTTATGCCGTAAAAAATTCAGACATATATTATACAGTACAGTCACACACATACATATGTACGTACATAGATATATCGTGGCTGAGCGTTTTACATTGGCATACTGAAATTGCTGATATTTAGCAGAATCTATTCTTTCCTCTAAAAGTACAATGTTTCCTATGCCACTGGCTCCCACACAACCAAAAAGCATAATGGATCTGCCAAATGCAGTCTGTTTTTTTTTTTTTCTTCAAACAAACCAATTTTTACTTCATCAGCCCACAACACTTGTTGCCAAAAAGGCCTCTGGCTTGCCTAAATGCAATTTTGCGTACCTCAGTTGCTGACATTTGTGATGAGGTTGCAGGTAAGGCTTCCTCCTGATGACTCTTCCATGCAGATCATGTTTGTACAAGCAACGCAGCACAACTCCTGTGTCAGCAAAACCTTTCTGCTGGTCCTTTTCAGTTATGAGGATTTGCTGCTCTCTCTGAAAGTCTTCTTGTTCTTCTAGATCTTGCCCTAACAGTTCACCATAATTGCCATTTCTTAATGACATTACATACAGGAAAAACTTCAAGCTTTCCACAATCTTTTTATAGCCTTCCCCTGCTTTGTAGATAGCAGATCTGCAACTCAGTTGCTTAGAGGAACTAATGGTTGTTGACACCCAAAGTTTGGGGTGTCAGAGATTTTATTAAACTCTGCAACTGTCAACAGGTGGCAACTCCTAATGACCATTAAGGCCTAATGATGTAATAAGGGTCAAAGACCTTGCAACAACAGTTTTACCAGTGGACAAATAGAAGGGTGTCTAAACTTTCCTTATGCCACAGTTTCATTTTTCTTTGTTCCTATGTAAAATAAAATGTAAATGTTGTTTTTCTGAACTCTCCAAATGTTTATCATAAAACATCTTTTTTATGGATTATGCTATAGGCAGCAGAATCCAAAAAATAGGAAAAAAAAGCTTTAGCAGGTTTGCTGCAAAACATTTATTATGGGTAGCGATAACGCTGTTACTCACCCCCAAGGTATTAAAAGCACAACCAAGATTGCTTCTGATGGGATCTTAACTACAGACCAGTTTAACTCTCACTGGGCCTCTAGTATAGTAGAGATTTTTTCTAAACAGAATATGTACAGTCAGGTATGTGGTAACACAAGAACAGCCAGGAAAACCAGTTGGAAAAATAAATTACATTTATCAGCTGCACTACATTGGTTAGGAATAGGTGGGGGATATTTTAGTGAAGGGTCTGTGCAATGTCATTATTTTCCTGGAATCTTGAGTGAATATAGCTTCTCCAAATCTTGAAAATATGGAACTTCCCAAAATCCCAGAATTAAGACTTGAGATTTCAGAGGGGAGATTTCAGAGGGGCTGTGAATCAGCCACAAAATGTATTTATAAATACTGGTCCACAGATGAGATGGAAAAAATATTTGTAATGCAGGACAACAGCCTATAACATCTCAGAGGTGATTGTTATTGCAGTAAACTATTAAACAGCAATTTGCTCTGTCTCAGTGAATTTCTTTAGGGATGTATTTTCTTTGGCCCGAAGTGTGATGACAGTTTTTAGACTTTAAATGGATTTTACATTTGCCTACTAAGGCAGTAAACATGGGAAAATAGAAGTCCTAGAACAACTTAGCTCAGTAACAAACAACCTAACTGAAAGGTTTACACCCGAGATAAATGTGAGAAATGAGTTTGCAGACAACTATTTATGTTAAAAGGCAAATACTTCATCTAATCAAGCTGGGAACAGGTTACTGGTGGATCAGAACCCTATAAAGTGGATCATATTCTTTGTACAAACTAAGGGAATGGTAATTTATTAAAAAAAGAAGAAACAAAAAGATAAAGTAGAGAAAGAACATAAACTTCTAAAGGCAGAATTCCAGAACAAGTGTCTGTTATTGCTATGCCTAAACATTTGAGGCAACTTGCATACATTGTGTAAGTAGAAAGAAAGTTGATATCTGTCTTCTACCTATAAATAGACTGGAGATGTTATGCTACACCCACATCCCTTGTTTTTCCTAAGCAACACTATACTGAGTGTTTTCATATTCCTGAAATGCTTCATACATTTATTTTTTGCAAAAATAACAGAGATTATTTATCAATATGAAGAATAAGGGGCTTATTTTAATAAAGCTCCTGTTTAATTTAAAAATGCAATACAGGTATGGAATCAGTCATCTGGAAACCCGTTATACAGAAAAATCCAAATTATGGAAAGACCATCTCCCATAGACTCCATTATGAGCAAATACTTCTAATTTTTAAAAATTTCCGTTTTACTTTGTAATGATAAAACAGTACCTTGTACTTGATGCCAATTAAGATATAATTAATCCGTATTGAATGCAAAACAATTCTATTGGGTTTAATTCATGTTTGAATGATTTTTTAGCAGACTTAAGTTATGGAAAGATGCTTTTTCAGAAAAACCCCAGGTCCCGAGCATTCTGGATAACAGGTCCCATACCTGTATTACAAATGTTGCATTTACAACAGTTTTCATATAGCTGGTGTGCAATCAAGTCAAAAGAATGTATACAATAATGTGCTAGAGTGTAAGAAGTTGCAAAAACAGTGTGTACAACATTATTTATGTTTTTATATATGTGCATGATTAATGTTATTTTGTTCTTAAATACTGTAAAATTCACAAAACACAGAACAGAGAAGAAAATAATTTAATATGTAATAATTTAGACAGACAGACATATAGTATCACCTTGGGTGAACAGTCAGTGTATATGCACAAAGATTTCACTGCAGGGAACAAGCTGCAAACAATTCAGAAAAATAAGTTGTCAAAAATAGTACATCAAAAGGATGTCATTAGGAAGAAATAAAAATGGGATAATTGACAAAAGCAGAACAAGGAGGATCAAGTATTTATATTTGTCTAAGAAGAGTGAGTATATTAGTGAAACTATCTGCACTGGTATGGCATGCACAAACAAGCTTTATTGTCCTTTGACTGTACACACAACAATCCTAACGTATGGCTACATAAGTTGGAAAGGACTGCAGAGAGGCAAGGAGAAGTTTAGGGATATGGCAGTGGCAGAACTCATGGCAGAAACAAAAACTAAGAGTGCACAGCTTTCTGAACTTACAGTTACGGACAGACTCTGATAGCACCTCTTGTCCCAGAGATTCCGATTTCCACTGAGAGGTTTTCATCTACGCAGGAGAAAATTAATAAAGAATTTGATCTAGCAAAGGAACTTAAGCACCCAAATTTCCTTTTCCTAAGAAATGTTTTATGTACCCAGAGGGCGAATACTGGTTTTATCCATAAATCAAATCATAGGCAGCTGAAAAGGCTTTTTTGGTGGGGGCATGAAGGGGAACATGTACAGCATGTCCCTTGCACTTTTACATTCCCCACCCATTACAGTCAATTCACCTTAAACAGTGCCTTCACAAGTGCACCATACCGAATGGGTTGGGTTGTTGATATGTATGCTTTGTAAGCTTTATTGCAGTACTAGGTAAATTAGCCAACATTAATTTATTACAATGTTTTTCAGATAGTCAGTTAGTTTTGCAACTTTACTTTGGCTCAAGAGGATGAGAAAGTGTTTCAGTGGTGTATGGTGGAGTGCACACTTACAGAAAGCAGGAGGGACTAGATAAAGTTGTGAGATATGCACAGATGCTTATTTTTTAAAAGTATATTTTAGTAGAATGCACTACCACTACTTCACACAACTGCTGCTGAATGTTAATGGCATCTCCATTGCACTATAACATTAAATAAATGTTATCACTGTCATATTATAGATCAGACTTGTGAACTCAGCAGCCCACGCACATTATACTATGAAAGGATGTAAGCACTGGTTTTGTACCCTTGGTCTGTCCCTCACTGTGCCTGTTTTCCACCTGCCCTAACTACTGCACTTTCTTTGTGCTAAACCTTGGACCTCCCCTGTCTTGCATTCCAGTAAGCTTGCTTGTGCATTATTCCAAACATGATGCCAAAACATTACTCCAGATACTACTATCAGTGGCTCCTAAATCACCCCTATGGCCACTTGGTCATGACAGATCCAGCTGGCCACTGGTCATGACACATATTTTGCACCTAAATCTGGAAATATTTTAATGCTTGCATCCCATACTGGCATCACAAACACATTATACCTGCACGGCAAGCAAATTATACAATTAACAGTAGATACTAATGCCACAGCACATTGTATACATTGAGAAATAGTTGGTACTTGCAGCCCAAATACTGCCTTATTTCCCTCCCCTACAAAGAAACAGAGTATCCTGAACTGGAGTAGGAGGGGAAGCTGTGCAGCAACTGATTGCATTTATAAGGCAGGAAATTCAAATTTTTATGAACGCATAGGCAGCAACATAAGAGTAATATGGCGTTCCACCAGAGCTCTACTACTGCACTCCAACTGTACGAGCAATCAAATGCATTTTAAGTGCAATTGGTCTGACAAATTTTACTAATAACCTACAAAAGGGAAGATTCATCAATGCCTGTTCTTTTATTAGTTAAGATGATAAAATTATCAAGTTACCATACAATGTCCAAGTATAGTGGAGGAATGTGCATTAATCCATCCCACATCAAGTACCAAAGAGATCACACCATTTTGTTGTCACAAAAACATCACAATTATTTAAGAAGTATGCCTTGAGTAATTCAATGACTCTATGCGATTTAATTCCCTTATCATCTTATATTCGAGTTTTCTCTGTTCTTTTGTGTTTTACTTTTACTTTTATTTGCCTCACTTTTCAGTTTGTGTCCCATATTTTTCTCCTCTCCTCTCCCTCTTCCCTTGTTTGCTCCACCCTCCTCTCTACTGCTGTTCTGGTATTCCAATATTTCTCTACTACATGCTGTTTTCTTTTCCCTTACTTTATTTTTTTCTTCTCTTCAACTCATATTTTTATATTTTTCCAAGTTACGCCTTGTATTCTACAATTTGTCATTCTCATTTGTATCTCTCCTTTTGTCCTCCTTCTCCCTACATTTTCTGACTTAGCATCCTCCTAACTCCTCCTTGCTTTTTCATTGTGTTCTACCTTTCTTTCAACATTATTTGCTTTAAATGCAACATTAAATACATGCATTGGTAGTCCTGGTCGGGTTTAAATTTTCTGCTTCTGTAGGGCACATCAATACTTGCAAGTATTGCAAGTCTCACTCCATAAGTAAACAGAGCTTTTGAATCGACTGAACTGTCAATGTATGAATGGAGAGCTTATTATGGAGAACCAGGGAACATATGCCCGTGGCAGCCCCAGTGTTCATAATTAGTAGAACCACGGACACCAATGTGTGGGAAAAAAAAAAGCAGTTAAAAAATAAAAGTGTTTGGGGTACAGTACAATTTTTTAGGGGTCATGTTCCCCTGGCCTTCCCAGTTCCAATGCATATGATTTAAGTCACCAAAGATGAGCAGGATGCACAAGGCTGGAAAATATTGGGCAATTTAGGACCAAACTGGCCATCATCTATCCATAAGTACAGATAAGAATCAGCTCAGAATTAGACATCTTGGTTCATACTAATCTATATATACAGTTATCATCTGCAAGGAGTAATGGACTGACCACCTAATCTGATTATTTGGGAAACTGCCCAAATAATCAGATCAAGGCTTGTAATGGCAGGTTTAGATATCACTGCATGCAAACCAAATTTGCCAATGATCTGCTTTTTTTAACAGTAGGATCAAATTGCAAGATCTGCTTTTATGTACCCCCTAACTCTACCCATTTTACAACCTTAAAGGAACAGTAACACCAAAAAATAAAAGAGCTTTAAAGTAATAAAAATATAATGCACTGTTGCCCTGCACTGGTAAAATTGGTGTGTTTGCTACAGTAACACTACTATAATTTATATAATAAGCTGCTGTGTAGCCATGGGGGCAGCCATTTAAGCTGGAAAAAAGGAGAAAAGGCACAGGTTACATAGCAGATAACGGATAAGTTCTGTAGAATACAATAGTGTTTTATCTGTTATCTGCTATGTGCCTGTGCCTTTTCTTCTTTGAATGGCTGCCCCCATGGCTACACAGCAGCTTATTTATATAAATTATAGTAGACTTTCTGAAGTAAACACACAACTTTTACCAGTGCAGGGCAGCAGCACATTATATTTTAGTTACTTTTATACACTTTCATTTTTTTTTTCATTTACTGTTCCTTTAACACAGCACTTTAAAACCCTGTCACACAAGCTTTTTTTTTCTTGTCTTGTGACTATATTTACCTGCTCCTTTAAAAATTCTGCACGCCCCATTATTGTTTGTATCTGAAAGAAGAAACATGTTGTCATGCATTAAACCTCAAAAGGATTCATGGTTAATGTTGGTTTGTTCCAACACCTACCTCAGCATGCAATAACTCCCTTCTTCTTCCAGGTGATTCTGCTGTAAGACGTCAAACCAAAATTAGTAATTATATTCAGCAGGCATATAATGAATTTACAGGGATTGTTAAATTAAGATGTAATAAATTTCTCAGCAGTGTTCTGCTACATCTATTTAAAGGATACAGAACATGTGTATGTGCCCTAAAAACGTATAATATAATTACAAAAACGAAAATGATGCTCTTCATTTGTGGTACTGACAACTTTTAGCATAAAACCATCCACCAGATAATCCTCAGCTAAAAAGCTGCAGTAGTGGCCCTGTTTTTAATTCAAGTTAATGTGATGAGTTGAAATACAAAAGGAAAAAATCCCTGTGTGCCATCAGCTTAATATCAGAGTTCTTCAATTACTGACCTCCACCTGTATTCTCCACTACCCGTTTTGAAAAAAAAAAAAAAAAAAAAAAAAAAAAAATCCATAATGTAAACACCATGTTCATTCACCCTTCCTTCACATTATACAAATGCATTCATTCTCACCTGATAACATTAGCAGGAGTTCACCAAGGCTCTGTTGGTAAAGGTCCAGGGCATCACTAGCACAGCCCTCCTCATCCTGGAAAAACAATAAATTGAGGGTTGAATCAAGCAGAGACAGTAACTACTGAATCTTTGGTTCCTTCCATTCCTCCCACTTACTTTCGCAACTGCAGCTGAGGCCACCTCCAAAGCAGAGAAGAGTCGTGGTTTGTCCTGCGCCATTTCTTACTCCATGCAAAATAAAAGATGGTGGTACAAAATATAACAAACAAGACAGTTGCAATGCAATATTATATATATATATATATATATATATATATATATATATATATATATATATATATATGAACAGTTCAGTGAGAAAGTCCTTGAGAAAGGTCCTAACAAGGACCGAAACGTTGGTTTTAACAATATATCTGCAATAAAAAAAATTTTGGTGAAACATTGAAGGGTGTGCTGGCCACAGATGATTATTTTCTATGCATACACAATTTTGGCTAAGCACCCCGCAGAATATTGAGCCTTGGAGTGCGGACACCATTTGGATTGAGATATATATATATATATATATATATATATATATATATGAACAGTTCAGTGCAAAAACAAAACAGAGAACAAAAGATAAGGGTTGTGCAAAATGTACACATAAGAATAGTGGGGCATTCCGCTGAGGAAGTCATGCGATTGATAAAAGCGTTGGGCCTTACTATTTGTTTCACACGCTTATTGCGCTTCGACACTTGTAAGAGGAATTTTTATTAATAAATTGTAATAAATGTTTGTGCAAAATGTAGCCAAAAATGTAATCTACAAATGCTGGAATGAGCTGATGTATAACATAATAGCCAGACTACTTCCTTTGCAGCTCTCTAACCTCTTATTTAGTCAGTGACTTGGGGGGGGGGGGGGGTGCAAGGGACATAACTGTTGATTTAGTTTGCTTTTGATCCAGGTCAGATTCAATAGCAAACTAACTGAACATGTCCCCTATGCCCCCCACCCTCAAGTCACTGATTGGTTAATGACTGGTAATAGGTTAGAGAGCTGCAAAGGAGGAAGTTGTGTTCTGACCATTACATTAGACATGCAATCACTCCAGACTTTTTAGATTACATTTTTTGCTACCTATCTATTGAAAACATTTATTATTTTACATAGCTTATTAAACCAGGTCCAGTTTTATACTGAATAGGTCCTTTAATGCCTCTTTAACAATTTAAAGTAGAAGGAAAGGTAAAAACTAAGTAAGCTTTATCAGAAAGGTCTATGTAAATACTCAGAAATGCTGCTTTGACTTCTCTGTCAAAAGATTTCTTTTGTCAGTAATTCATGTGCCAGAGACAGCAGCTTTCTCTTTCTCCCCTCTCTTGCTCCCCCTTCCCTCAAGAATGCTAAGAACTCACTCCCCCCCTTAGGAATGTGGATCTAAGCCAATCAGCAGGAAGCTGTCTTACAAACTAAGCATGTTCACTTGGTCTGGGTGTCTGTGCAGGAGGGAGGCATTATGGGAACTTTCTTTACACAGCTCAGCATTTTTTCTTCCTGTTTGGCTTCTGATCATCTGAACGGGAGAAATATGGGGAGACTTAAGGGCACTATTGAGACAACTGAAGGTATGCCTGCAGCTTGAGATTAACTCTTTAGTAGCCTTTCCTTCTCCTTTAAGCTTCTGCGCTCATAGTTACTTATTAGAAGTAAAACAAGGAAACAAAATAAACTGCAGCATAAATAAATAAAAGCAATAACAGAAAAGAGTAAGAACAAAACACAATGTTCTTTACTCTGGCGCCCACCTTTTAGAAGTTCCCAACCTGAGATGCCCTGCATCAGGAGAGTCTTGTTATTGGAAGATACCAGCACCTTCAGTTCTTCTGCTCTGGAAATGTACTGACAGACCTGAAGAGACAATAATAAGCCTTGTTATACAATGTATCATCTTAGACTAGGGTTTTCAGTCCTATTAAATTGTAAATAGTTGTGGTACAACAGTGTAGTTTTCTGTAAAATAAATACAAGAGCAAGATCTGCTATGTGCCCAGCATATTCATTTTCTCTATATTTCTATAAAACCAATACTAATTGGCACATGTTAATGTTTAGTTGCAATAAAGAGATAATTTCATTGATACTGGCTCACAGTAAACACTGGCAGATGCCATAGGGTGATACTAGCCCATAAGAAGCTCTATATACAGTCAGAAGTTTCAACTTACCTTCGATCTTATTGCTTCTTTCCGCCTGACATCTGATTCATCTATAAAAAACAGAATATAGTCATTTCAAATATATGAAAAACAATTAAAAATTCAAAGCACTTGTAAACCCAAACATATGATATTACAAGCAATTTTAACCCTAATGGACTACCCACTATACATAGTATAGTGGGTATTACATATACAATAGTTATATGTAAGTGTAATTTGTATTGCCTTTGAAGGTTTTTTATTCAAGGTTATGACATACAGTATCAATTGGATTTGATTAATTGTATACACATTTCACTACTTATCCAGGTGGTTTATTTAATAGAAATGGTTGGTAGGTAATTTTCCAGCATTTAAACCCTAAAAGGAAATTCAGTCAAAAACATCCAAGATTTCCAGGACTCTGTAAATTAAATACCTGTGTATTGGAGCTGTATGGATAACATGTTTTTGGATAATAGATCCCATACCTGTAGAACTCTGCATTTCCAGAGGAACACAGCATTTCCATATATATACATATATAAATGTATGTATAAATAAAAAAATTGATGCATTGAACTGAATTCTGAGATCACACAGACTTATTGAGCTGTTCCAATTAAAATCTTTTTTTTTGGCTAAACCAAAGGCTGGCTGGTTTTAAGAAATCTGAACCAACAGGCAACCACAATGGCCTATCTGGGTAAGCACATCATAAATATTTTATTCTTTTAATCACAAAATTGTAATAAAGTAAACAAGTCAATCTCAGACAATCTTACAGACATTATTTTACTTTGTGATTATCACAGAATATATACTGGTGAACACTCCCCAAAAAGCCAGCTCATCTATTCAGCAAGAATGTTGGCCAGCATAGTCTGGGTCATTGGTGTAAGGTCCAGAAGAATTATCACCCTAAACAGTTTGATAACCTAGTAGGAGCTGAGAAACAAATTACCATACACTATACTGACACCTTTGTACTTTTTCAAATAACGAAAATATTACTCTAAAGTTAATTAATTTACTGCAAAATAAGATAAGCCAGGATATTGCTATGGTATTTACACTGTATTTCAGTCTGCAGTGAAAAAACACACAAAACAATCTGTGTGTTGGATTCACCTTTAATTTATTATCTGTGTTGAGTTGCATGTCCCTTCAATGAAAGAAGCACATATTCAGACAGTCTCAAATAAGAATGGCCATTTCCCATTCTGCTGTATTGTGTCTGTGTGCATCACAGTGAAAACAGAGAAATTAAAGAAAAAGCAGGAAACTGTCAGAAGATGGGGCAGAGAACTGTGAGAAAGCAATGGACAATCTCAACACTACAACTCCTTATTCAGAAATTTTAAAGGGGACCTGTCAGTCTTAGAAATAAGGTTCCGTGAATGAGTGTACTTTGAGATCAGAGCTGAGATATAGGGAGGGGCTTCAGGGCCTTGATTTGAACTTGATTTGAGTTGAGATTGGGAGCCAGTGAAGGGCTGATGTGTAGCAATAGGACAATTTATATTGTGCAAAGGTGTTAATTATGACCTGCCCAACCTCTTATTAACAGGTTAGTTAGATTGGCGGGGCTGGGACAAACTGCAGAATCCTGACTGGAAGCAGCCCCAGGGGCCCAGAGGCGCAGTTAAAGACAGCGGCCCTTGGGCATTTGTCTGAACTGCAGCTGGACAAAGGTTTGACACTTTCACCTGTCACTTAGTGCATAAACCACTTAGTTATTCTAAGTTGTTTCAGATTCATAAATAGTGGGTTCCCTTTTTATCCACAGCTAGCTATATATGAATATATTTGCTTGTGTGATTATACAGTAAAAGGCAGTATTTATGAGTACTTACAGTGCAGTGCAGGTATAAAATACTCCAGGGCTCTGCTGTATAAGGTGAGGGCAGCTGAGTGTTCACCAGAACTATCCTTCTCCACTGCTTCTACAACTAGTCTAGTCTGTGCATACAAAGAGGAGAAGTCACAGATGGAAAACTTACTGTATGTACACAGTAATATATGAATAGACAACCATAAAAGTTGCAATGTGATCTTTCACTCACAGCTTTCTCCAGGGACTCTGCAGAAGGCATGTGCTCCAAATCCACAAAAGGGTGAGTGAAGAATTCCACAAATGAGATTCTCTTGTCAGGGTCTCTCTGCAGGAGTCGCTGTAGTAGATTCCGACATTCAGAAGATAAACGTGGTCTAGTGGGGAGCTGAAACAGCAGAAATTGAAGCACATGGAAGGTGAGGAAATAGGGCAAAAAGCATAAGGCATAATAAGACATTGGAGGAAGAAGCTAAAGTTCTAAGCAAGGAAATAGATTTAACTGTAATATTCAGAACCAGTGATAGCAGAAATATTCTCAATATCACTTGCTGCAATTATGAACAGCCCTAGTTTTTTCTTGTTCCCTACTTTCATGTAAAGATTAGGTTCTGTTTTCTGGCCTTCCCTTCTATAATGAGATCCGCCTATAAAAATGTTAGCTGAAATACTTTTTGTGGCTGTCAACCGTTTTATATTCACTTTCATAAAAAAAAAACTGTTCTAATCCCTGATATACTCATGAACTTCTAATTTCCTCTGCATTTGCTCTTTGTCACTTCCACTTTACCTTCTGTTTATTACCTCTATTGTCTTGTGGCTGCATATCTTCTCCTCCAGCTCAGAGAATGATTTTGATGCAAATGGTGGTTTCCCAAATAATGCTTCTGTCATGTAATAGGTATGCAAAATAAAATATAAGTTAGCTATATACAGAATAATTGCAAACTTCTATCTTACAGAATGCTAGCATTTAGGCTACTTAATGCATGGCATACATCTTTAAAAAAACAAACAAGCCTGCAAGACTTTGATTCTAACTGAAAATGACACAGAAATATGCATAGAAAAGCTTTGGCATATTTACATCTTAGGAGATATTACTGTGTACATACAGTAAGTTTCTCTCTAGGTTTATCTAGTACCCTTATTCTTGTCTGTACTTCTGGTAGCCCTATTTATGTCTTTGCATCATATATACTACTACTCACCATATAGTATCACCCCAACAGACCACAAATCTACACGGGCATCATAGTGCCTGCTGCACACCATCTCAGGAGCCATGTAAAGAGGTGATCCCCTAAGGGCCTGAGGTGCATCATCAGATGACATATGCTGAGCAAAGCCAAAATCTAAATATGAAACGAAAAAAAAGTTACAGATCAAATATCCTTAATGTATTTCTTTGTCCCTGTAAATTCTATTTTTCCTACCAGCAAGTTTGAGGTGAGGCCTATCCAACCTGCTCAGAAGGATATTCTGAGGTTTTAAGTCCAAGTGGGAAATGTTCCCCTCATGCAGAAATTTCAAAGCGCTAGCTGTATAAAAAAAAGAAAAAAGAAACACAGCACTCAAATATTCATCATTTAAGACAGATGGTAAAGACAGGCCAAAAATCTACATTGGAGAAATAGGGATGAATTTATTACAAAATACAGCAACATAATTAAGCTCACCAAAACAGGGACTGCAAGTAAATAAAATTTGACAACAGAGAGACTAAACAGTAGACACAGAAGATAACAGAAAGTATGGCATGACTAAGTTAGTACAGCAGGTCAATATGGGAATATTATGTAAGGTGTCCCGCAATTCAGTAAAATGGGGTCCCCAAAGTTCCTATACTAGGGTGCTCAAATACCTTGGTGTACCCATGAAGAGCAGAAGAATATTCTGTGAATCCAAAAGCACAAAATATCAGATTGTGCAAGACAAAAGGATACATAAGAAGAAGTAAATCAAGAAAAAGATACAGAAATTAGAGGAAAAGAGTGTGTAAACATTAGAAAAGAGTGATACTCTTTTAAAGGTTTGCATTACCAAGTTGTTGTAAGAAAATTTGCACAACCCTCTCAGGGAGAATTCTTCGTGTCCTGATAAAGCGAGACAAGTCCCCCCCAGCACAGTACTCTGTTATTAAAAATATGTAGTCTTGGTCCCACTGTGAAAAAAAAAAAAAAAAAAAAGAAAAGAAAGTCTGCAAAAGGCTCAATGGAGAAGTGAGAAATCATCACAGTAATCCCACAACGAAGTCATAAGATAGAGAGATTTTCTATCTGGGTGATGAACAAGCAAAACAGTGCTGCACTTACTTGGATTAGCTGGGCCCCCTGCTGTCAGTGAGCTGCAGTAAGGGCTCTGGTACACGGGGAGATTAGTCGCCCGCGGCAAAACTCCCTGCTCGAGGGCGACTAATCTCCCCGAGTTGCCTTTCCCCTGCCATCTCACCGGCGAACATGTAAGTCGCCGGCGGGATGGCAGACGCGGCAGCGCGATTTTGCGCAAATCGCCGAAAAAAAAAAATCGCGAGGCTTTTTCGGCGATTTCCCAAAATCGCCCCGCCGCGTCTGCCATCCCGCCGGCGACTTAAATGTTCGCTGGTGGGATGGCAGGGGGAAGGCAACTCGGGGAGATTAGTCGCCCGCGAGCAGGGAGTTTTGCCGCGGGCGACTAATCTCCCCGTGTACCAGAGCCCTTAGGGAAAGAGCTCTGGTGCCTGTATTTCTACCCTCTACACAGCTTTTAATATTGCTCGTTTATGTCCCAGTACAGCTGCACAGGGATTGGATGGTTTGAATTTCTCTTCCAGTCCATCCAATCCCCATGTGGCTTTACCAGGACTTAACTTCACTGACAAACAAGAGTGCAGAAAGCTGTGTAGGGGAAAAAATGCAGGCACCAGAGCTCCCGCCCTTCCTTTTTTACTTTAGAAATCTATGTAAAATATTCTGATGTAGAAAATGCCCAGTGTGGGTCAACTAAAGATATGTCTCACAGTGGAACCATGCATGAGAATGCTGCCCTCTGACCTGAAAGTCCTTTAGTTCAAGAATGTGTGGATGATGAACGGTCTTCAGAATTTCAATCTCAGTTAAAAGATTCTCTACTGCTGCTTTGTTCAGACTTTTCTTGCTAACACATTTAATGGCCACGACTTCTCGAGAGTTTCTCTATCAGAGGCAAAATTAAAAAAAAGTTTAAGGGGTTAAGATGTAGATTCACTTAAAAAATCTGTTACATTTACATGAAGATGGCTTAATTATTGGCACCTGAAAACTACAGAATACTTAATAATGATAAGACAAAATGTAAATGACATAGTTATGTTTTCTGCTTGTCACAAGTCTTTCTTCCTTATACATACATAAAAACTCAAAACAGCAGAACAGTTGTGAGTTATCATTGGACTTTTAGGTGTGTTTACATAGGGAATAATATTACCATCTAATTGAAAAAATATTAGAAGTCACCAAAAGGTTCCATTACCAAAAAAGGCAAGAGGCAGCACATTTATTCAGCATTTACTAGAACACTTTTTGGCATACAACAAACAGCAGCTTTTGGGCATAAAAGGGCTCCTATACCCAAAGTTAGGGTACACATAATAATGGAATCACCTATGCCATAGATTAGGTGGTCCTATCACTCGATGGTAGGGGAAGATCTGTTCCCATGATACTCTTCAGCATCACTCAATTAAATTTACACATAAAACGGAACAGAAGAAAGACATTCACGTGACAGAAAAGAGAATGTTCAAGAATATTATGGCTTCCATAATAAGGAAGGAGAAAAGTTAGAGCGCAAGGCATAATAGCCCAGATACAGCCTGCAAACAGCGTGGAAAATGTTTGCAAAAGGAAATAAACTTTGCATTATCAATTGATTGGTACCACATGTTAATTGAATTCATGTGTTTTAAGGCACCTGATGACTTCTATTGTCTGTTTTTGTCAATGACCAAATGAACTGAGTTTTAATTTAAAAAAACAAATATGCCTTTTGCTATTTCAGAGTTATAGTCATTCCACTCGTGAAAAAAGTAAGGAATCAAGTTTTAATAAAGTTACCTGATGCACAAAGCCACAGCACTTTTCCTCGAAAATGAACAGTGAGCTGTATGCATTGTGTGCACCTAGTGTTTTAGAGGGGGTGAATAGCAGAATACAGTGGGGTGAAACATTCACAAATTTACTTAGTATTATTTGGCCCTATAGAATAGATATGGTGTGCCCAAACCAGGTCATGCCAAGAAATCCCTCAAGCTAATGAGGCAGGGGCTTACCAATAGAGAAGCAGAGGCTGCAACTGTTGGAAGTCTGAGGGCAGTGGCAGATGGGGAGATTAGTCGCCACGCGACAAATCTCCCTGAAATGCCATCCCACCGACTAGAATGTAAATCGCTGGTGGGATGGCATACGCGGCACCAAAATTGGCGAAGTTTCCTCTCAAGGCAACTTCGGCAATATCAGCAAATCGCCGCGCTGTGTATGCCATCCCACCAGCTGGTGGGATGGCATTTTGGGGAGATTTGTCGCGGGCGACTAATCTCCCCATCTGTCACAGCTCTGAGAGTGTATAGGGCAATAAAAGACCCTGGCTGATAAACAATTTTGTTGGGAATCTATATTGGTTGGGGGTGCCGCCTCCCATAATCTCTGAGCACTGGGCGGAAACAGAAGGAGAGGCCTGGATGTGCATGTGAAAAGATATTTTACTATTGATAAGCAATGTCACCACATTTCAATAAATAAGCTATCATACTAAAGGTTGGGTCACTCAAAAATGATTTGGTTGTGGGGCCCAGCAAATTAAAGTGCAGCTACTGTACTGGCTATGGGGTGTTACAAACTGCATTTTTATTTGCGTTCCCATGCAGAAGCTTTTCTGTTTTCCTCTACACGGAAACGCAGGAGATAGCTGGCTCCATTCTTCTTTATGGGGAATGTAAACACAGGAACCACATAGGGCAGGTTTGATTTTACAGTTGGATTGAGGACCACATCTGGCCAGGGGATCAAACGATCTAATCATACTGAAATTACCCATAAATAAGTGATAATAATGAAGAATATTCTTCCACGAGTGTGCACAAACCCTGAACAAAATTACAAGTACTGCCGACCCCCTCTATGTATAAACCCATAAACAACTACTTGTAGATGAGGCAGCTTTTCTTTTTCTATGGAGCAAGTTTGTTTCTCAACAGAAACAACCCAAAATATCCAGCTGATAACAAGTAGCTGCTACACATAGCTCAAGTCTTTTGGTGCCTCACTAATCCTGGGTGGGAGGTATGATGCCTGCTGTTCAGAAATGGTGAAAGCACTTCTGTTGGAAACACTATTTTCACATAATAGGAAGAATATTCTCTTCACATAAGACAGGGATTATTGAGAAAAGATAAATCAGCAGAGTACACGATTTTGAAGCCTGAAAGGAATATCCCATGTGGGCACATGTTACCTTCCTGTACGCCTTGTAGACGGTGGCATATGACCCACTGCCCAGTTTTTCCGTCAGTATAAAGTCTTCCAACCGAGGCGGAGCCCAGCCGGCAGCCATGCTTTGTACAAGCCACAAACTCCCAGCCAGCTATCAGGGTCTGTGTGTTGGCAAGCAAGGTCTGTGTGTGGGCAAGCAGGCTACGTGCGGCCCCACAGGGAGAGTGTGAGCACCGTGCCCCTCATATCTGCACTAGAGTGGTTAGCCTAGATCTCTTCACAGGAGCGTTACACAGCTTTCAGTCTCCGTGTGATGTCGCTGACAGTGCCTGTCTGTCTGATTTCCACTTCCTTGTTTGTACTAAAGTGACACCTTCAGCTCAGAGCAGGGTACTGCAGGAAGAAGCGGCTAGAGATCGCTCCTAGTGGCGACTGACGGCGTTCAACTACAACCATTGCAGTTAGTGGGAAGGAGAGACCAGAGCTACCATCACAGTCCAATTTTTTCCCTCTGTGGGATACTATGTAATAATTATTGTCCCCTGATATAGGAACAATATAAAATATAGACTTTTAATCATTCAGCCTCCTACAGCTATATGGATACAGTCAACAGGGCACACCTCAGATAAAAATGCATTTTGTATATATGTATGTATGTATAACTTTGTTTATAAAGCGCCACAAGGATACGCAGCGCTGTACAGTCTTACAGAATACAAAATTACACACAGGTGATATAATAAATAAATACAATAAATATATATGTATGTATATATAAGTGCCATGTGGTATGAGACACAGTAGGAAGGAGGTCCCTGCCCTGTAGAGCTTACAATCTGAGTGGTTGGGTAACATACAGGCACAAACTGGAAGGTAAGAGTGCATCAGGTATGGGCATTTGCCCTTAAGCGCAGGACTAGGCAAAATAATGTTTTAGTGCTCCAGAAGGTAACAGCTGAGCTTTTTCTTAAAGAGAGTGGGTGAGTGTTCCCTACGGAGGGATTCAGGGATAGAGTTCCAGAGGTAAGGAGCAGCGAGATAGAAAGGTTTAAGATGAGAGAGTGCAGTGGGTGTGGATGGTGGTTTTTTTGCATTTTTTTCTTAGGAGTGCCCTGTTAACTGTATCCATTGTTTCCTCCTACAGCAAGAACCCTAGTTTATTTAGATTTTTTTTATGGTGTGCCATCCTAAAACTTGTATCATATATCATCTGCTTCCTATCTATCCACAAGGCTGCCCTGGATTAGTGTTCTGAAAACTCCAACCCAAGGAGTTTTGGAACCCACCCAAGGCAAGATTGACCATTCAGGGCCACCTTAGCATTATCCCTGTCTGAAACATTTAATGGTACAGATATGGGATCCGTTATCCAGAAACCCATTATCCAGAAAGATCCTAATTACAGAAAGCCTGTCTCCCATAGACTCCATTTTAATCAAATAATTTCGATTTTTAAAATTGATTTCATTTTTCCCTGTAATAATAAAACAGACTGTTGTACTTGATCCCAACTAAGATATAATTAATCTTTATTAGAGATAAAACAATCCTATTGGGTCACCTTCCTCATCATCCCCTGTGCCTTCCTTCTCCTTCAGATGGATCTTGCAGCCTGCTACCCCAGGTTAGTGTAATATACACATTAAACTAATACACACTCACATTTAAGGCTTTTACACATTCACGGCTTTTACACATTCACAGCACTCACACATACTTGCACACACATGCACATAATGCACAATTTGCCAAGTGTACACACACATACACACACACATTTTGTGGCTGTGTTTTTTTATCGCATTGTGATTTTTTTGCCTAAAATTTTTTTTATTGCTAATTGCACTGTGCAATACCTTTTGTATTTTTATATCAGTGATTATATTCAATTCTTTATGGTCTCTTTAGGGTCTCTGTACTGTTAGGGCTCTGGCACACGGGGGAGATTAGTCGCCCGCGATTAACTCCCTGTTCGCGGGCGACTAATCTCCCCGAGTTGCCTACCCCTGCCATCCCACGGGCGAACATGTAAGTTGCCGGCGGGATGGCAGACGCGGCGGCGCGATTTCGCGCAAATCGCCCCGCCGCGTCTGCCATCCCGCCGGCGACTTACATGTTCGCCGGTGGGATGGCAGGGGGCAGGGAGTTAATCGCGGGCGACTAATCTCCCCCGTGTGCCAGAGCCCTTAGGAGGTCTTATAGCATATAATACACATACCAAGAAGTGAAAATTTGTATGCATTTGTAACCCCTATTTGGCTGTAAAACAGCCAAAGCACAGCAAGTATAGGTTTTAGAGCGTGGGGTACATGCGACTCAATCCTTCAGGATGGGCCTTTGCTAAGTGGAAGTAACCAGTGGATCCAGGGGTGTAGTGGAACTACAACTCACTGTAGCTGTGTGCAGTTCAATTTAGCAATAAAGGATGCCAGAAGGTTCTTGCAGTTGAACAATCAAACTGGTTTATTATCAAAGACAATCAATGTGCAGGGTTATTGCAATATACTCATATACAGATGTTATATGATAGTAATACTCTGAGGACAGCACAGAGAGGATGCACACGGTTTATCCCACCCCCTTTAGAGTCTGGGTGGGGTAAATGCACCTGGTCGGCTTGGCACCCCAATGGAAGCAGTCAGGATAGATACCTCAGTCCTCAGAATACCTCTAGCTTTAAGAGTCCTACAGCCGACTGTGGAGCAGGGTTTAGATACTGCCTGTCTACTATGTCTTAACCATGGCCCTATGCTGAAGCAACAGTGCCTGTATGAAAGCTACTTTCCTTGGTGGAGCCAAAACTGCTCTTGCTTCCTTCCCTCTCTTTCACACTTTCCTAGAAAGTGCTCGACAAGAGTAACTATCTAACTGGTTCTCGCTCACAGGGTCCCTGTCCCCCGACTTCACTAGAGTAGGTGATGAATGGCTGCCCCCATGGCTACACAGCAGCTTACTTATATAAACTATAGTAGTCTTTCTGAGGCAAACACACCAGTTGTAGCAATGCAGGGCAACAGTAGATAATATTGTAATTACTTTTATACAATTTCATTTTTTTGGTGTTACTGTTCCTTTAAGAGTACTACCCCCTTAGCTCAATCAGCAATGGAGGGTTTGGTTGCGGGTGGCCTAATTTGCACATAAAGGATGGAGGGTGCTAGTCTGGAGGGACCCATGGCACCCGACTCGAGTATAAGCCGAGAGTGGCTTTTTCAGCACATTTTGGGTGTTGAAAAACTAGGCTTATACTCGAGTATATACAGTAAATCGGGCAGTGTTTGGTAGAAATATATGCCATGAAATATGTATGCACTAACTTCGTTTTGGGGGTCTCTAAATGCCAGATACATTACTAATCTTATGCATAATGGGCATCAAACTGTTCAGTTAACCCTTGGCTTTCATATTTAGGATGTTTTTTCTTGGTACCTAATGCTATGTGGGAAATTCTGAAAAAAATGATGTATAGTTTTCCTAGTTAAACTTTTAAGTGTGTGAACATAACATCAAAAAATGATGACCCAAGGTAAAAGATGTCTTACATAAATATTGATTTGACAACTTGACAAAATTCTTTCATAGGAATAAGACATCATTTTTCTGTTGGTAAAGTCTTCTTCAGAGAGTTCCCTTTTAATAAGATAAAAAACTAAAATATACTGCAAATATTTAATCTAAACTAATATTCGCAGAAGTTGCCTTGAGAGAAAACTTCTGCGATTTCGGGAAATCGATTTACATTCTTGCCGGTGGGATGGCATTTCAGGGAGATTTGTTGCACGGAGACTAATCTCCTCGTGTGCCACAGCCCTTAAGATTATGTATCTACAGTAGGAGATAAAAAAGCTTTCCTACAGTTTGGCAATGACTGCTGTTAAATAGTTGGCCTTCTTTTTAAAAGAAGACAGACCATATTGTTATGTATGCTACCCAATACAGATGATTATATAATCTCTATTACTTGACCTCTGTCTTCTTTGATATATGTAAACTAAGGCTTTGGCCACGTGCGGCTGATTTTCAGCCTGTGTATACAGTGGAGGAAATAATTATTTGACCCCTCACTGATTTTGTAAGTTTGTCCAATGACAAAGAAATGAAAAGTCTCAGAACAGTATCATTTCAATGGTAGGTTTATTTTAACAGTGGCAGATAGCACATCAAAAGGAAAATCGAAAAAATAACTTTAAATAAAAGATAGCAACTGATTTGCATTTCATTGAGTGAAATAAGTTTTTGAACCCCTACCAACCATTAAGAGTTCTGGCTCCCACAGAGTGGTTAGACACTTCTACTCAATTAGTCAACCTCATTAAGGACACCTGTCTTAACTAGTCACCTGTATAAAAGACACCTGTCCACAGAATCAATCAATCAAGCAGACTCCAAACTCTCCAACATGGGAAAGACCAAAGAGCTGTCCAAGGATGTCAGAGACAAAATTGTAGACCTGCACAAGGCTGGAATGGGCTACAAAACCATTAGCAAGAAGCTGGGAGAGAAGGTGACAACTGTTGGTGCGATTGTTCGAAAATGGAAGGAGCACAAAATGACCATCAATCGACCTCGCTCTGGGGCTCCACGCAAGATCTCACCTCGTGGGGTGTCAATGATTCTGAGAAAGGTGAAAAAGCATCCTAGAACTACACGGGAGGAGTTAGTTAATGACCTCAAATTAGCAGGGACCACAGTCACCAAGAAAACCATTGGAAACACATTACACCGCAATGGATTAAAATCCTGCAGGGCTCGCAAGGTCCCCCTGCTCAAGAAGGCACATGTGCAGGCCCGTCTGAAGTTTGCCAATGAACACCTGAATGATTCTGTGAGTGACTGGGAGAAGGTGCTGTGGTCTGATGAGACCAAAATAGAGCTCTTTGGAATTAACTCAACTCGCTGTGTTTGGAGGAAGAAAAATGCTACCTATGACCCCCAAAACACCGTCCCCACCGTCAAGCATGGGGGTGGAAACATTTTGCTTTGGGGGTGTTTTTCTGCTA
>NC_030679.2:93902686-93965186 GCF_000004195.4 Xenopus tropicalis | reverse complement strand
AAGTGCATTAGTTTTCCACATTAAATACATTGCATTGGAGGATTTTTTTTACAATGTTGCACTTTCAAACTGTCCACAGTAGTGGAGATATTTTTAACATTGTTGCACGTTGGATTATGGTGTGATACTTAAATGCAATGTATTTAATGTGGAAAACTAATGCACTTTTTTTGTATCAGGAAAGCATTGATTATTAATACTTACATGATATCGGGGGTTAATGGTCACTAGGGGTTAATGTGCATATGATGTCACTGGTATTCCCTGGATTCATGGGAGGAGGCTATTTAAACACAGTTGTTGTATGTAATTGTACCTTGAAAAAGGTCCCAAAGGGGACCGAAACGTCGGTTGTACATGCAATTATAATACACTAATATTTGTTTGAACCACAAGACCCTTGGTGCTGGTTGTGTTTGATTTGGTATTATATATATATATATATATATATATATATATATATATATATATATATATATATATATATATATACAGTGGTGTGAAAAACTATTTGCCCCCTTCCTGATTTCTTATTCTTTTGCATGTTTGTCACACAAAATGTTTCTGATCATCAAACACATTTAACTATTAGTCAAAGATAACACAAGTAAACACAAAATGCAGTTTTTAAATGAGGGTTTTTATTATTTAGGGAGAAAAAAAATCCAAACCTACATGGCCCTGTGTGAAAAAGTAATTGCCCCCTGAACCTAATAACTGGTTGGGCCACCCTTAGCAGCAATAACTGCAATCAAGCGTTTGCGATAACTTGCAACGAGTCTTTTACAGCGCTCTGGAGGAATTTTGGCCCACTCATCTTTGCAGAATTGTTGTAATTCAGCTTTATTTGAGGGTTTTCTAGCATGAACCACCTTTTTAAGGTCATGCCACAACATCTCAATAGGATTCAGGTCAGGACTTTGACTAGGCCACTCCAAAGTCTTCATTTTGTTTTTCTTCAGCCATTCAGAGGTGGATTTGCTGGTGTGTTTTGGGTCATTGTCCTGCTGCAGCACCCAAGATCGCTTCAGCTTGAGTTGGCGAACAGATGGCCGGACATTCTCCTTCAGGATTTTTTGGTAGACAGTAGAATTCATGGTTCCATCTATCAAAGCAAGCCTTCCAGGTCCTGAAGCAGCAAAACAACCCCAGACCATCACACTACCACCACCATATTTTACTGTTGGTATGATGTTCTTTTTCTGAAATGCTGTGTTACTTTTACGCCAGATGTAACAGGACACGCACCTTCCAAAAAGTTCAACTTTTGTCTCGTCGGTCCACAAGGTATTTTCCCAAAAGTCTTGGCAATCGTTGAGATGTTTTTTAGCAAAATTGAGACGAGCCATAATGTTCTTTTTGCTTAAAAGTGGTTTGCGCCTTGGAAATCTGCCATGCAGGCCGTTTTTGCCCAGTCTCTTTCTTATGGTGGAGTCGTGAACACTGACCTCAATTGAGGCAAGTGAGGCCTGCAGTTCTTTAGATGTTGTCCTGGGGTCTTTTGTGGCCTCTCGGATGAGTTGTCTCTGCGCTCTTGGGGTAATTTTGGTCGGCCGGCCACTCCTGGGAAGGTTCACCACTGTTCCATGTTTTTGCCATTTGTGGATAATGGCTCTCACTGTGGTTCGCTGGAGTCCCAAAGCTTTAGAAATGGCTTTATAACCTTTACCAGACAGATAGATCTCAATTACTTTTGTTCTCATTTGTTCCTCAATTTCTTTGGATCTTGGCATGATGTCTAGCTTTTGAGGTGCTTTTGGTCTACTTCTCTGTGTCAGGTAGCTCCTATTTAAGTGATTTCTTGATTGAAACAGGTGTGGCAGTAATCAGGCCTGGGGGTGACTACAGAAATTGAACTCAGGTGTGATAAACCACAGTTAAGTTATTTTTTAACAAGGGGGGCAATCACTTTTTCACACAGGGCCATTTAGATTTGGAGTTTTTTTTCTCCCTTAATAACGTAAACCTTCATTTAAAAACTGCATTTTGTGTTCAATTATGTTATCTTTGACTAATAGTTAACGGTTTTTGATGAGCAGAAACATTTAAGTGTGACAAACATGCAAAAGAATAAGAAATCAGGAAGGGGGCAAATAGTTTTTCACACCACTGTATATATATATGATATATATACACACACACACACAGGTATGGGACCTGTTATCTAGAATGCTCGGGACACGGGGTATTCCGGATAAGGGATCTTTCTGTAAGTTGGATCTACATAACTTAAGTCTGGTATTCGTGAGTGATTTTACCCCGGTGAGTCATGATGTTAATGTGGCTATTAAGAAACATTGGCCTATTTTACAATTAGACTCTGGTCTATCTTTTACCCAAATGCCACCTCCAGTTTGTGCATACCGACGTGGACGCTCCCTCAGGGATATGCTGATGGTGACAGATCTAAAGTCTGATTCATCTGAAACATGGTTGAGGACCAGTAAACCTGGTTGCTTCAGATGTGGGAATTGTAAAACCTGTGGATGCCTAATCACAGGGGCAACTTTTGCCCATCCACATATTGGGAAAAAGTATCTTATTAGACACAGGTTATCTTGCACACCTGAATATGTGATATACTGCATCATGTGTCCTTGTGGCCTCTGTTACCATTGGTAAATGCATTACAGCTTTTCGTACACGTATGAATAATCATAGATCAGTGATTCGTCTGGCTTTAAAATCTGGGAAGTCGGACATTCCATTGGCCAGACATTTTGTACAATATAAACATTCATTGCCTACGCAAAGAGCAATATTGATTGATCATATTCCCCCTCTATTGCGGGGTGGGGATAGATCCAAATTACTGCTGCAGAGAGAGGTCCAATGGATTCGGAGACTTGATACCATTGCCCCTCGGGGGTTAAATGAGATGTTCTCACTTTCCTGCTTTTTATGAATTAGTTGATATTACCTTGGTTTTTTCCAGTATATAATAGAGTCTTATTTTAATGACTATAATCATGATAACTGTGGACAAGATAATTGATAATTTTGAAGCTAATATATGTTGATCGTGATGGATTTCTATTTAAGATGTTTATGAAATATAAATAATCATGATTTCATGATCAATTTTGCTCTAGGTGATAATTATGGTCCTGTGCGCATGGATTTCCTCAGTAGATATTTTTAATCTGATGTTATCTAACATTTTTAATTTTTGCATTTTTATTAATATATCACAAATTTTATTCTCTTATTTATTCACTTTGTTGATGATATTGTGGTTTTATTTTACACCATGGTTATTTGGTACACTGAGATGTATACGATAGGTTTGCTTTATTATCCCTCTAAGTATCAATCAAGAGGTTATAATTGTACTCTGTATATGGAGTACGCTTTGGTGATATTATGTTGCTTTATCAATTATATGGCAGCATCTATGGCTTTTGCCATAGGATCTGTCAACTTAATATATATGGATATCTTTGGATCTATTTATATTAATAGGGTTATGTAGTCGGGCTGTATAGGCCTGATTATATAACTATATTGTTATAGATAGTATGTTTCAATAAATTTAAAATCGATTGGACACTGATGCTGTGAGTGCTTTCTATATATTGGATGCATTTTTTGGGTTAGCACCCAGCCGTTGCCCTTTGAACTGGTGAGTGCCGATTCCTGCGACATTATATATATATATATTTATTATAATAATAGCAAGTTTAACTATATGAAATTGTTCTTGAAGTTTGAAATTTCAGTATGAAAAATTGAAAAAGGAAAACTAGTTTTACAATAATACAGACATACTGTAGAAAATGATTTATTTAGATTTCTATCCAGTAGACCCCACATGGTTTGGGAGTTCTTTGTACAAAGCTGGTGCACTTATAAAACATCAAGGCATTGTTAATTCCAACCAAAAGAAACAGAATTACCTCTCTATTTATTACTATTTAAGTAATAAGGCACAAAACTCACTTAACCATTAGCTTACTATCAAAGAACTCAGAAAGTGGATTTCCAAGCAAAACGTTCAACTATTTTTAATGCCAGGAAATTAAGATATAAACGTGGTTAGAAATGAAAAGTCTACACAGTGGCTGCATTTTTTTTTAAAGAAAACTTTTCTGAAAACTCCTAGCTCAGCTTAAAAAAAAAATATCAGAATTCTATAAAATAATGTCTGCCATTGGGCTGCCTCCATAGATAAACACTGGAATTTAAAATGTTTGCTGGTATATATCCAGCTTACAGTTATTGCAGCAATATTAAATAATTCCATTCACAAACATGGCAAACCAAGATGCTCAGCTTCAGAAGTTTTAGCACAGATCCAAAATGTTGGATTTTTTTTCACAACCATTTGTTCCAGATCCTGCACAAGCCATAACTCTTCCAGATAATGACTTTGGGTAAGGCGTTTTAAAACAGGAAACCCTCAAATCTTTCACTAATCTGCATTTTGAAACACATTCTCCATGGAATGCAAGTAACAAGATAAAGAGAGTTAATTAAGCATCAGAAAACACAGCAAGAAAATTATTTTACCATTTTCAATATATATATGTACATATATATAATTTTATAGTCTCTTTTTCCACTGGGAAATGGGTAAGATTGGGAGTGCTGTATTCTGCCATTGGTAACATGATAAAAAGATAATGGCTTGATCTAAGCAGAAATCATATATCCCTCTTATGAAACTGTGTTGTGTCAATACAGGAGGGAAAGACAGAAGGAAATACAATGGGATTAATTTCCTTGAAAGGCTCCTCTAGCAGCAGCAGTGGCAGCTCCTGCAGCAGCATTTTGAACATTGCGGTTGGAGAGAATGCCTTGTGAGAATTCCTCTTGTGCTCTCTGAAAGCTAGCACCTGTTCTACGGTACATGGAATGAACCTGTTAATGACAAAATGAACAGAGACGGTCAGCTGAATTAGGTGAACCCTTCCAAAAAAAAAAAAAACCAAATGGCTATTATATAGTTATCAATGGGTACTCACCCTTTTAAGCAGGAACAGTGAGAATACACTGCAGACTGTAAAGAAGGATGCCACTACTATCATTATAACTGTGACAGCAATATTTGTTTTAATCATTGAAAGAGCCATTATCCAACCACTAAAACAATAAACAAAAGACATTAGTTACACGAGTTAGGCAAATGTGGCGAAGGGAAAGAGGAGTCTTAGGTATAGAGCAATATGTGTAATTTTAGTCACCTGTGGGGAATACCTGCTATGAAAAGGTGTCCAACCTATGACCAATATCCCCTCATGAAGCCAAGAACAGACAGACAAACATTTTGCTTGTAAATATTCCTGACAACAACATTCCAGAATCTTTCACTACTTGCTAAAATTATGTAGAAACTTGTGCTAAATGTTTATCTATGTTATTTGGTTCTGGGCCATAAACTATGATTCACTAGCATAGGCTACATCCAAATATGTCACATTTAATGACAACTTCAAGTCTCAATCTGTACACTAGCCTTACAGAAGGAATAAGGGTTAAGACACACAGAGCTACTAGTAGCAGCTACTTGTCACAGCTTTAAGAATAGACAATGCTGATCATTTACTAATAATTGTCTCTACATGTGTTTTAGCAGAGGCAATTCTCAGTATTGTCTATAGCAGGGTATTTTCTGGGGTTTAGTAGCCATGAAAAGTAGCTGCTAAGTGGCTCCATGTGTCTGCACTCTAAGGGTTAACAAGCCGTACTTAAATAATAAAAATACTAAGCCCCAATTTCACCCCCTACAGACAGCATCCCAATGCCACTGCAGTATCTTACCTGTCTCCCCAACCTGGTATTCCAACTGCTTGGATAATGTAAATGACAATCTGGCAGAAGAAGATGATGAAAAAGACAAAGAAGCTGAAGGAGCTGTCTGTCCTGGAATTTAGAATACGAAAACATTACAGACAAAGCCAATATTTATAGTTAAAAGACATATCAACCATTTGGAAGCATAAGAAACTTGAAGGTAAACTGGACTGTGTACCATGGGCTATACAATCAGAAAATCACTTTCTGGACCTGTGCAGGGGCCCTATGGTTTAAAACAGGCTTTACATCTGTTTTATTGTTTACGTAAAGAAATAGCATTAATAAGTTGACAGTTTTAAGTTGCCTGCCATGTAATAATGAACATAAGCACCTGGCAGGCTTCTGTAAATGTGATAAAACAAGGCTGAACAGAAAAAAATATTTTATTTTCTTAATTTTAAGGAAAAAAATTATTTGACAATTTACAGTGTGGCATGTATACCTGTTTAGACTGTAAACGATGTAAATATGTGATGCTGTTTTTTATATATTTATCACGTACAGGGATGGAATCCTGCATCAAGTTTATATGATAAATGATGTTGTCTTTTCCCCTTTTGGACTATAAATAACCCTTGTCAGAATGATATATATGGAAGTCGCTGCTCACATGCCTTGAGGAAGAGCCTGGCCGGGCTCGAAACGTTGCTTTTTTATGTGTATAATAAGACTATGATGAAACATTTTCATACAATATAATTTTTGCATAATTGTAACAGAAAATTGTACATGTGCTTAAGATTCTTATTGCAATACAACAGAACTCACCTGAATGCTTTGTAGATGGGTCGATACCAGCAAAGAAAGGCACAAGGTGTGAACATAACAAACCACAGTATGGACAAGCCAAAATCCACCCCTCCAGTGCTCACGGCAGTAAAGTAAGAAAGGCAGGCCAGTAGATTAAGGAAAAGGGTGAATGTGTGTACTAGGGGGGAAAAAAAGGTAAAAACATGAAATATTAATGGATTTATTGCAAAAGTAATCAGCCGCATGATTAGACAAACCCAGTTATACAAACAATGGCTTGTATGCATGTTAAAAATTGAACATGTCCCTTAAAGCATCTAATAATCTGCTAGTCTCTCTATGCTATAGGAGTACTGACTAAAGGGGTCAAACAAACAAGAATCAGGTGAATGTGTGACAAACTCTAGTTATGCAACAGGGAAGTATCCCAGGCTCAGGCAAAAGGATATGACTTTTCCAACAGCTGTGGAAATCTTATACCTATGCTGGCTGACTGGCAACACCCAGAGGCTGTGCAATGAATCCTTTAGCTAACTGCTATGTTTGCCTTCAAGTAAAAAGATAATCTATTAACGGAACCCTGTCAGACATTTTATTAAAGGGGTCATGCCAATAAGCTAAGCTGCATTCCAAAAATGATTTAATCAAAACTATGACAACTAGACTAAGGAGTATTTTTATCAATCTGTGTAAAAGGTGGAGTGAAACATTACAGCCTATCAGATGCTTTGCTTTGGTTTTCCAACTGTTGAAATCTAATTGCTAATTGGATGCCCTGGGCACCATCACAGGTAATGCTTCACTCCACTTTGTACACAGCATGATAAATATACCCTATAGTATCATAAGGTTCTGCTAAAACTTTTACTAAAGACACACACATCTGCTGTACATAAAGTAGAGCCCAAGTTCTATGGTTTTTAGGGGGCCGTGTCAAACTGGCATAAATTCTGTTAAAAAGTCATTGCTACCTAATGAATGCTTTGTTTTGTGTGCATCAATAAAGCTAATTACAAGGATACTTGAAATCAATGATTGTCTGAATAAATACATTTTCTCATGTAGGGCATGACATGCTTTAAAACTGCATTTCATCCATAGCAATTTAGAAAAGAGTTTGCACAAAAGGCAGATTATATAGACATCTTAACAACCCGTTAACCAAGGCAAAAAAGAATTCACATATGTATATGAATGTAACCATAATTAGGCTAACGCCACCACATGAATTATCTTTAAGGTGTATGAATATTCATATTGTTTTAGTCTAAAAGTTATATTTGAGTGTTTTATTAAAAACAACAACATAATCTGTTCCATCTGCCCCTTTTTCCTTGCCTCATACTGTACGGCATACTAACTAGTACCCGGATTTCCTTCTCCATTACTCTGCTGTTAAAGGAACATTAACACCAGAAAGTGTTTTAAAGTAATTCAAATATAATGTACTGTTTACCTTAACTGGTAACACAGTTTGCTTGCTTTAGAAACACTACTAGAGTTTATATAAATACCCTACTGTGTAGCCAGGGGGGCAGCCATTCAAGCTGGAAAAAGGAGAAAAGGCACAGGTTACCCAGCTAAAATAAATACTGTAAAATACACCCTCAGGTTTGCTGCCACATTCAGTGTGTGTAAGGGTGGGGAACTTAAAAGAAAAAAAAAAAAAAAAGAAAGAAATTTATATTATATATATGTGTATTACACACACATTTTTTTTGGATATAAGACATTCTGCTGATCAATAAAAATTCATGGCGTTAGAAGGGATCCCACCCTTAAAATATGGAGGTGATCGCAAGCAGAGACTTAAACAAAGGGAAGTATGTGGATCCATAACCTTAAAGAATTAGCACCATATGGGCTGAACAAAGATTATTACCTGTATCTTTTCTTGTAACTAAATAATTATATGATGCTTGTTGTTTAAGATTTTAACATGAGGTACTGACTATGTAAAAACATTATATGATGGCGGTAAGAGGAGGAGTGCTAAGTTACTGTAATGATGTCACTTCCTGTTCTGTTTGTTTTTTGTTTTTAAAAAAAAAAAAACTTTTATAGTAGACCAGTAGCATTTGATCTCTGGTGCACCACACTTGCCCCAAAACAGTTGCTATACATTTGGTGCTATTTGAGCACTTTATTATGGACTGAATACCCTTTTCTGCTGATTGAAAGGAGGCTGTAGGAAGTGGAACAGATGAATGGGCCTAGCACAGTTTTAACCTTTGTATATCTGTTATTGCTGCCCTAAGCATGTGAACCCATACTTACACATCCATAAATAGTAAAGCATTTTGCAGGTACGTTGATAATCTGCAGGAATATCGACAGAAATGTCCTGATAGAAGCATGGCTTAATAGGACATTTTGGAGGAAGTGGAGGCCAATTGTTTTGTCTTACTGTGGGATTGAAGAGAGAAAAGGGGTTGTTAGAACATAAGTGATTATTTAATATAAAGTAAAGTATAAAAAGTAAATGCTTTGTTAGACACAGTAGCACTGCAACAGCTATACCTAAACAAGAATACATTTTAATGACATTTAAACCAGTGGCTAAACTAAATGTTTACACAAAGCCTTCCCTTCATTCTTAATTACTGCATTAATTCTTGGCTCAAATCTGGATGTCAGGATGTAGCACGGTGGATTTTATTTTGATTTTATAATGATTTACAATATACATCTGCTTTGACATATGAATCAAATCTTAGGTTTGAGTCAAGTTAAAGCAGCAGATTTTGGGACAGCTATTGTTCAAGGTACAATGTCTTTGTTTTTTTTGTATATTGCTGGGTAAACAGTAAACACAGGTATTGTTACCCAGCAAATATCCTTGGAATAAACAAACAGACAGCATATAGACAATACACTTTAGGTACAACTTATTTGAGCAACAAATAAGGCCTTCTACAAAGTCTAGTTAATAGATTTTGTTCATGACAAAAGTTTGTACACAAGTCAGCACTTGGTGTTGGGGGTTTTGCTAAGAACTCTAGTATAAAAAGGAGCCTCCACCATGGGTCAGTAGCTTCGCCTAGGACTCCTGAACGAGTGCCGGGACAATTGGATCATCGCTTGGTTATCGGGAACCTGAAGGTCTTGCGCCAAAGGTTGTGGGGCTCCCCGATTGTGCTGAATTGTGCAGAACTGGCTATACTTGTAACTAATCATACTAAGATAAGTAAATCTATTTAATTCTATTATTACTTGTGTGTGTGTAAGTTATTGCTCACTAACAGTCTATCAGAAGGCTTAATCATTGATCCTGCATATTTATTAATATTTGTCATTAATGTCAATTAATACAAATTATTAATATTAATAAAGGTTCACCCCCTTTATTACACAGGATAATGTATGTGTGGATATAAACTGGTAAGACCATAGTTGGCCATGTGTCTTATACAGCAATACCAGTATGTATTAAGCAAGTTACTAAATTATGTTCTCAACATGACGTGCAAGAGATGAGTTATCAGTTATCATAAAATAAAATGCACCAGATTCATACTTAGCTTTAATCTTAGGGTTGTAAGGATTATGGCAGCTGACAATAGACCAGTCAGTCCTATTTTGTCATGTTTATGTTCACAAGTGTAAAGAATAAATAGCATTAAAACTTATAGGGACAAATTATTGTAAGGGAACCATAAAATTAGCCACAGCTTCTTAAAACATAAGCCAGTTCATTATTTTAGTATTACACTTAAAAATATTGACAGTTGGCTGACATTCACTGTTATATATAGGTAACTACTTACAGTTAATATTCACATTCCTCATCTCTTGCTCCTTCCTGTCTAAATCTGCTGCTTTCCGCTCCAGCTCCTCCTGTTGTTGTAGAAGTCCTGTTTGTGCAGCCATTGCTGCAGCCTGTAGGGGAAATCAAGAGAGGTGGGAAAGGTTTCTAACGCTATGAAGGTAGGAGAGGAAGAAAAGGAGGATAAAAACATTGTAAAACTAACCATTGTGTTTTTGGAAATGTACTTTTGGGTAATCTAATCTTATTGGTCCATTTAACTAAAAATGCAAACTACTTTTAGAATACATTTTAAAATACATTCGACCCATCTTTATAACCATCTAAAAGAGAAGTGTTCTATTTCACAACTGTTTAGATTGATTAATGCTTAAAGGAACAGTAACATCAAAAAATTAAAGTGTTTTAAAGTAATTAAAATATATGTGCTGTTGCTCTGCAAAAAAAAACAGGTGTTTTTGCTACAGAAAAGCTACTATATAAATAAGCAGCTGTGTAGCCATGGGGGCAGCCATTCAAGCTGGAAAAAAGGAGAAAAGGCACAGGTTACATAGCAGATAACTAGTAGATAAGCCCCATACAATATACACAGCAGCTTACTTATATAAACTATAGTAGTCTTTCTGAGGCTAACACACCAGTTGTAGCAATGCAGGGCAACAGTACATTATATTGTTATTACTTTTATACACTTTCATTTTTTGGTGTTACTGTTCCTTTAACTAGTGAGCTCCTATAACCAAATATTTTCCTGCTACTATTTCCCAGTCTACTTGTGCTGTGACATCCACTAAGGTGGCAGAAGCGCGTTCTTCTTTGTAAAAAAAAAAAATAGTTAGGTTAAGGGACCATTTGTAAGTTATGGACTACCCTGATCTAAAGATCTGATTCCAGCATAGGACAGTAAAATGTTCAGATGTCACACAGCAGGACTGAGTTGTCTGCAGCAGAAAAATGTTCAGTTGTTAATGTGCAATGATAAAACACAGACAATTGCCATATTTAAGTAATATTTAAAAAAAAATTAAAATTAAATAGCACATATGTTTTAGTATAAAAAAATAATAAACAGGGTTTTTAACAAGAGTGTCACTTAAAGCACCAATGGAGTGAACAATGTCAGGAGAGATGGGCTTGTTTTTTTCCCAATGTCAGATTTCTATTACCCATAGTATGTGCTCTGGTACTTTTGTATTAAAAATCCCTTAACTCGAATGAAGCAATGACAAGAAATGGCTGTACTGTACCCTTAGGTTAAAGGAACAGTAACACCAAAAAATAAAAGTGTATGAAAGTAATTAGAATATAATGTGCTGCTGCCCTGCACTGGTACAACTGGGGTGTTTTCCCTAGAAACTTATATAAACAAAGTTGCTCTGTAGCAATGGGGGCAGCCATTCAAAGGAGAAAAGGCACAGGCACATAGCAGATAACAGATAAAACACTATGGTATTCTTCCATTTTTCCAGCTTGAATGGCTGCCCCCATGGCCACACACCATCTTATTTATATAAACTATATTAGCGTTACTGTAGCAAACACACAACTTTTACCAGTGCAGGGTAACAGTACATTATATTTTAATTGATTTAAAAAAACTTTCATTTTTGGTGTTACTGTTCCTTTAAGCAACAGTCAATAAGAGGGTTTTTTTTTATTCACATTTTCAGTTGTTTTAACCCTTTTCATTCCAAAAAGGGTTTCCAGATAATATTAATTTAAAACATATAGTTAAAATAATTAATATCTATTCTTTTAAAGAGACATGGGTACCATATACATTAGGGGAATACAAAACAAGTGTGTTACCAGCCACACATAGAAAGATGTCACACAAAAAAATATTTTCACTACACATTTAAAGGAGAAGGAAAAGTACAATCACTGGGGGTGCCAAAAATCACTACCCCCCCCAGTGATTATAATCGCTTACCTTATACCCCAGGCTGGGTATAAGGAGAAAACCAGAGAAAACCACACCAGCCCAGGGTAGCTGCAAGAAAGCAATTCTCTCCCTTCTGTCTTTTTGGCACCCCCACCCCACATATTTAAATGCGGACAAGGACTGAATTCTCTGGTAACATTTACCTGTGGTGTAGGCTCAACTGAGGGCTGGAGAACAGCAGGCTGGGATTGAGCAGGCTGCGCTGGAATTGTTTTCTGATTGGGATTTGTCTGAAAAATAGGAAGGATGTGGTCTTAATTAAATCTTACTTTACATAAAGTGGTCATTACAAATGAATGGTCTTATGAAACAGAGTACAGTTACACCTAGACACAGGGTACACTTATAACGCTTAGATATTTAATACCCACCAGATGAGAACCTTCAGAGAATGGGTTAAACTCTTCAAGATTGCCATGGTTGCCAGCTGTAATCTGTGTCACAGAAGGGTCCTGTGAAGTAAAAAACATGCAGATTATTGCAGTAGCTCTCAAAATATCACTTAGCTCCATGTCTTCTTAATAGCGCCTCCATACAGGTGATGGGAGGAACTCAATAGGGGTAATTCACTTCAGTGGAGATAGCCCTTTTTTGGAGTAAAAGTGGTGGAAAAACTGGTGGAAAACATTTTCTCGAGATTCACAAACAGAAATCCGTCTAAATTCTGACTTAACCACCAATTTTCTGTTTTTGGCAAAAGAAAGACAGTTTACAGACACTTTTGTGAATTTGATGTGTAACTCTGTCAGACCAATTCTAAGCTCTTCTGTTTTGTTTCACCCAGTCTCCAATCAAACCTCTGGTAGGAGCCCCATTGTGGGATCATTAACATAATAGGGATTAGCAGCCTATTGTTAGGGGACAAGTTTCTGTCTAAACCTAGAACAATGGGTGCAAAAAGCCTCATTAAAATTTTATAAACAGGTAAAACACTGATTAAACAAAAGTTCAATTTATATCTTATATTTAAAAGGCTTTTACCTCACATGTGCATGATTATGCTAGTTTTAGCTTAATGAATGAGGCAGTGAATATATTGTATACATTTTTATTTAAAAGGAAAAGTAAAGACTCCCAGACAAATTGTTCTCTTTAATCACTCCACTGACATTTGCCCCGACTTATTTGTGCCTACAGAGCTGCTTAACAGGATTGGTCCCCCACCTATTCCCGGCCGCCAAGTTGGGGATCAGCAAACAGTACATGCACACTGGCACTCAAACTGGCATATTGGGGTACAGGGTTGGACTGGCCCCAACAGGGCACTGGATAAAAACCCAGTTGGCCCTAATCCTTTTGGACCTCTTTTCATCGGGCATGTTGGTGTGTAGGTCGGATTGCTGCTTACCAGTAATGAGTAGGGGCTAGAGAAGAACTATTTAGACCCTTAAATCTTGTTACAGAAGTGGAATTACACAGAAATATAGAAAACATTAGAAAGCTCTGCTTGTCCTGAAATAAATGATGTATAGTTTCCTTGGGCAAACTAAAATTACCCTTCAGGAAATGCCCCAAAGTGAAATGACAAATGGCATATGAAATGCAAAATACTGCTGGTAAAATCCTTATTCCGAGGCTCGTGTAGCTGTGGGACTAGGTTTGATGGCACCAACAGATTAACTAAGAGCTAAATGTAAATTCATAAAAAAATGTCGGTAAAACAACAAAATCTGAAAACTGCTGTTTAAAAGACAAATTCACAAAAGTGGAGATAGAGGTTTGGGAATAAGGTGGAAAATCAAACAAATCTTTTTTTTGTGAATTCCCCCCATTGTCTTAAGAGTAACATACAGTTACTGTGTAATGACCCTAGTAGAAAATGGTAGACAGTTGAGGCTAATGCCAAATGTGGTGTATTCTCCGCCTAGCTGCTGTAAATACCTCCTTCCTGCCCCTGCACCCAGAAGCATTGATTACGCTTGGTTACGGCACACGTAGTGTATTTCTGCCTACAATACTTGTGTACGCAGCTTCAGGCAGAAATACGCTACATGTTCCTCCACCCGAGCGTATTCAATGCTTTTTTTTTTACAGTAGCTGTTTACAGTAGATGTTTTATAAAGCAAGGCAGTCCCCATTCAAATGCACAAATACAAATATTGCTTCTGCTTTGAAATGTTGCATGTTTACATTAGCAGAAAAAAAGGTTTTAATGTATAAAAACATTTTCTGTATCACATGGTTATATGAACATTAAATACAACAAATTAAAACGTGCAAAGGAAGCTGATATATAAGTATTAAATTTTTGTGCTTTGACCTCATATTGTACTGTATATTTTAAGACTAAACCCTGGCTATTTGTAAATTGTGTAAAAAAAATGACTAAGACCATAAATTGCAGCTCTTGATATGACTGACTGTTAGAAAGAACACTAAATATATCCTCCATGAGACAGATCATTAGCATACTCCCCTGAACTCCTTTATCTCTAGCCTCAGTGTATCATGCTTTATGTTGTTTTAGTCACAAGCTGGTCACGAGTTTCCTTCAGAAAGGTTTTGTTCATGATTATCCCATTTATACACGGAAATGAGAACTCCATGCAACCTACAACAGGTTTCTCAACTGTATGAATCACACTAAAGCAGGTGTGACCAAGTAACAAGTGGCAAAGATTCTCACTTTGCTGTTTCCTAAATTCGTACAAGAATCAACCACTAAACTTAATCAATGTTCCATTTTCTGCATCAATCTGCAGAGCTACTTCTCCATTCTTAAATGATCTATTAGGGATAGTAAAGCAACCCAGATCATCAATATTGATTTAGGTACATAAGCAAAAAAGAAATCACAAGATTTGGGAAGAGAGGCTGGGTAAAAAAGTGGAACTGTACTATTCATAAAATATTATGAGCTTTTTTTGCTTTCAGCTTGTGCAGAATAGGTGAACAACAACATTCTGAAGTTTTATACACTAAGGGGGCCTTTTCTAACCTGCAACTTGGATTAATGCAGCTTGGTAACAATCAAGCACAAGATACTCGTTTAATATTACAAATATATAGGAAATAATGTTTAAATATTAGATTTAAAAATTACAATGGGATATTTCTTCCTGTAATCCAGAGCTTCCAGACCTGTATTTAATTAGAAGCGTGAATAAAAAAACTGCACAAAATCTCTGGTACATGCAGACAAACTGCTATAATCAGATTCTTACAGTTATATGCTAAACACTGCAGCCTAATGCCACGTGCCACTTTCTGCTAATACAATGACAAACATGGTCTTCCTTACTAGGATTAATTCCCATTTACTTACTATGGTAAACTGAAGAGCATTTGTGGAATGTTACACTTAGCTTTTACTTAGCTTTCAGTATTGAATAGTGGGGCCCCTCAGGCCTGGACTGTGTAGTTTATGCAGCTTATGACTGCTTTGCAATAGTACACCTTAAAAACTGATGGGAGGATGAATGTAAGACTAAGGTGAAACAGCTATAGAACTAAAGAGATGGTTGGCCATGGAAACCAATCTGCGTGTGTCAACATTTTCTCTGGATCCTCTTACCATAACTAGTAAGGCAGGTTAAAACATTGCCTTACAGTCTATGCTATAACTCCACATGTATCTAAAACAGCAAATCAGAGTCCTTCCCTTGGTGGGACCAGCCATACAGTATGGAGACCCCCAAGGCTGTTTCATCAGGCTTTATATGTACAAGCTGATCACAATTTGACAATATAGATGTGCTGCGCCTGGCCCACTGCTTCTCTTGACTGGTTGCAGTTTGATGCATTTTTGTGCTTATTACACCACACTACTGAAACCATTTTTTCTGACTTGCTTAATTGTGGGACTATTTTTATACAAATGTCTGTGACATAACTAAGAACAGTTTTAAACTTCTTGCTAGATACAATTCCAGTAACAGGCTTATGTTCTAGTAAAATTATCAGTTTTAACCTAAAATAGAATTTAAAAAGTCTGAAATAAACAGCAGTTACTTCAAAAATATATGGTCAGTAGCACTTCAAGTTGTAGTGAAATGTCTTTACAGGTACAGGAAACTGCTTGAGGTTGTGTGCAGCACAGTTCTCACATGGTTAAGGTTAGCAGCGGCTCAGGGCAGAGATCCAGCCAACAGCTCTGAGGTATGAATAGATTATAATGGCAGTGTAAGGAGTCACTACCAGAATTTAATACAGTGAAATCATCATCTGCACTGAATGCCAGCAGCAAATGCCAGACGGGCTGCTTTAAGATGCACCAGTCACTATTTATCGGATGGGTGAAGCTGTTTGGGCCTCTGTGAACTTGAAATGCCAGGGCCTCATTTTACTCTCTGGACCTGATCCCAGGCAGGGGTCTATTTATATATATAGAGGGCCTGTGCCTATGGCAGCAGCTTTAGGGGGATGGCCCTTGGGTGCCTACATATATAAAAAAAAACAAAAAAAAAAAAAAACACAACCTGTTGAAATCCAGTGGTGGTCAGTTTGCACGTGATGCCAATTCCACAACCTGGGGGGTGCATTTAGGTTCATGCCTAGGGTGGCACCAGACCTAAATACAGTCCTAATCCCAGGTGTTTGTAAGTTTAACTGAAGGTTATAGATTCCTAATACATATCAATATAGATTTGTTAAAATGGGCATTTAAACAAACAAACAAATACAATCATACTGAAGAGTCTGCTGTATAATTCACCCTCCCCAACCTGTTTGCCAAATTTGTCCTATCCGCAAAAAAAAAAAATTTGCAAAATGCGCTGAAGTCAATGGGCAACAATTTTTTTTTACCATACATTTTTATTACCACGCAACATTCTTTTTACAGCTATTGGAGTTTATAGGAGTTTTGTTGTGGTGAAACCTGGCAAAAAAATTTGCTCATCACTATTTTTCACAATTCCTTGTCCACCACAATCAAGTAAGCAAGTGCTGGTGGGAGTGGTATGAAAGTTACCCTCTGGTGCATATACCTGAGGGTGCAAGACCAGAATTGAGAACTCAGAAAAACCATAGTCAAAAACAGCTTGATATGGCATTTTTTAACAATTAGTAAATATAACACAATACTACTGGTTGTCAAATACAGCCCTGAGTGAACCTATCGGAAAGTGAGAGAATGAGAAGGTACTAAAGAGCACTAAAAGCAGTTAGAAATGAAACCCAGAACTGTCCAATGTTTGTATGGCAGTGAGGGGGAATTCACTTAGGTCAAAAGAGATAGTACGAATCGCCTCCATAGAACTATTTGTTACATGAACTAACAGTGAATATTCAATTTAATGCAGGTTTGCGTGTTTTGTCATACTTGCAGCTAATGTCAAAATCAGATTAGGTAAAAGTAAATTAAAAGATGGTAATACCTTGGGGTAGATTTAATAATGGAGAATAAGTTGAACAAAAGGTTTCAGTCTACAATATTGTTATATGGCTGAACTGCAGAATTTATATATGGATTTAGTGTCAGCCGTGCACACCAGCAACCTGCACATTGCAAAAGAACTTCAACCCAAAATGCAGGAAAAAAGAATGAACTGTATTGCTTAAAACCAGAAATCTAGCTTGAGAAAAATATTGTAAAAATAATTGCTGCTAAAAGCAGTATCTGTCTCTTTCTTTCAATTCTCTGCCCTAGTGGAATTGACTTTTAAAAACAATGTAACAGAAACCAGCTGATTTACAGCCCTGTGAAAAATACTTGTGCTACAGCAGATGAGACCAAAAAGCACAGAAAAATGCTGCTTTTTGATTATTTTCAGTTATATATAGGCTGGATAGTTGCTTACATTTTTGTTGTTGCAACTGTGGGTTCCAATATATGCCCTGGTGACTCAATGTATAGCAGCTTGGCACAAGCACTTTAAGGACATTGTATTTTGTACTCCTAGGAAATTTTCAGTCATGATGACAGAAAACAAAAACTCCGATAGTTACGAATAAGTCAGTACCCTCTTTGCCCTTTTTAATTCTTACTTATAGGGCAAAAAAGGGAATCAGGCAGTTACTTGGTCTTTATGGGATTATCTTATGAGACAAGCATTGGGTCACAGTGGAAAATGTATAACATCCATAACTGAATTATCTTGCACAAGACACCTTGTAAGATAGAAGCAGAGACTTGCTCAGTTTAATGTCATGTGACAGAATTAGACCGACAGTGTGAGGATAAGGGATTGCCTGGGTGTGAAGTTCGCTCATGACGTACCGTACATTCTGGCTGCATGCCACAGAGGCAATACAGGTTTTCTTAAAAGCGACTGCTAGACTTGGATTTTTTAGTGTGCTAATTATTTGCCTTCACTGAATTCATGGCAGCTCTGTTATGTTATACCACAGCAGCTCATAATGGAAACCATTATAAGGGTAATTTAAGAAGACTTTGAATGCAATGGGGAGCAAAACTGTGCCCCTTAAAGGGGATCTGTCACCCTACAAAATAATTCCAAATTCTTTTCTATTGTGCTTGTCATGCAAAATAAACTTTACTTTCAATATATAAATTATTTAAATGTTTGCCTAAGGCATAAAGGTGGGGCATGCAATATAAGATTGACAACTGAGATATTTAAATCGCTTTATAACAGGTATAGATGTTTTAATAAAGAAAAAAAACCTGGGTTTCATGTTTAATTTGAAAAGGACTTTTATTCTACAGCTTTTTGTGTGTGGGTGACAGATCAACTTTTATGCTTACTCAAAAAGGCACTTGTGCCCAGGGTCTTGCTGTCCTCTGTACCTCATGATAAGTGGAGAGTGCAGCGTTAGTGGGTACAAGGCAGCCCTTACCACATGTTATAGGGCAACAGATAAGTGCAGGGCTCATTAGCAGCCTGTGTTGGCCAATGCTTACTAACCTGCATGTCCCAATGAGATGCTTCCACACTCACACCTCACTCAAATGCACACAGCACTGTATTTATTAAGAAAGTATCTATTTATTGCACTTTTGCATGTGCGACAAATGACCCCTTAATCATCACTGTTTTTTTTTTTTGTTCCTCTGCCTGTTGCTTTCTAAAGCCTGCAAATGTAGGTCTTTGGTCTTCAAGAGATGTGCACATCTGCAACAAGTAACAGTTCCCAAAGTTATTAAAATGTTTCTCATACCCTAGCATGCAGTGATGCATTCCCTGGCTGGCTGACACGGATGTCTGCGTGGGTAACACAAGGGAAAAATACATTTTTGTGCCCCTCAAACCCTCACTCTAAGGGCAAATTAAGCAAACCTACACTTAGAGGCAGATTTAGCAATATCCAATAAACTTTCTTGTTTTTCTCATACTGCAAAAATTTCCCTTAAGCTACAATATTGAGTATTTTAATTTCATGGAGTACACACATCTACACTAATCTTAAGGGCCTTGAATGTGAGTGTTAGAAATCTGAACTTTGAGAGGAAACTCAGTGAAGTGATTAGCATAAGGTGCAGTTGATGTGGATCTAGAACATAGATGAATTATATTAGCAGTAGTGTTTATATAGCACTAATATACTGGAATGCTTGCCTGGAGTAAATTGCAGTAGTCAAAGTGTGAAATAATGAGAGAACAAATATGTGATGTAGCAAAACTGCACAGATGATAGCAAAAGGGTAGGAAAGAACCTGGATGTGGGGGTGTAAAAGACAGATAGAAGCCTAACATAACTTCTAGGCAGCAGGTTTGTGCTTGACTGAAAGGTGATGCTTGTGACTACGAGTGAAACCTGAAGTACACACAGGAAGATGCTGGTGGAAATACAAGGAGTTCCGTTTAACAGAGGTTCAGATTTCGGTGGCATTGCAGCCACACTGAAATAGTATGAAAAGAGGGGGATTGGGACAAGGCTTAATACTTCTTATCTCCTTGCTATGGACATGTAAAGTCATGGAGTTCATAATCTCATACCTTTTATAAATGAACCATATTATTTCTATGGTAAGTAGTGAAAATATTTAATTGTCATCCGGAAGAATCATACACATTCAATCCACATGTGTGTATGGACTCAGCACTCATAAATGGTTACTGCAGTAGATCTTTGCCTTGGGTTGGGCTGACATGATACGTCTGGGACACTCCCTTCACAAACCCAGTTACAGGTGTGTCAAGTGAGAAACATTCATTGCAACCAGTAAAGCTGCAGTGTAACTCTGCAAGGCCCAGTACTGTCCCAATCTACTAATCCAACAGATCTTATAGTAGCTACAGTTAGGTCCATAAATATCTGGACAGAGACAACTTTTTTCTAATTTTGGTTCTGTACATTACCACAATGAATTTTAAATGAAACAACTCAAATTCAGTTGAAGTGCAGACTTTCAGCTTTAATTCACTGGGGTGAACAAAACAATTGCATAAAAATGTGAGGCAACTAAAGCATTTTTTTTAACACAATCCCTTCATTTCAGGGGCTCAAAAGTAATTGGACAAATTAAATAACTGGAAATAAATGTTCATTTCTAATACTTGGTTGAAAATCCTTTGCTGGCAATGACAGCCTGAAGTCTTGAACTCATGGACATCCCCAGATCCTGGGTTTCCTCCTTTTTAATGCTCTGCCAGGCCTTTACTGCAGTGGCTTTCAGTTGCTGTTTGTTTGTGGGCCTTTCTGTCCAAAGTTTAGTCTTCAACAAGTGAAATGCATGCTCAATTGGGTTCAGATCAGGTGACTGACTTGGCCATTCAATAATTTTCCATTTCTTTGCTTTAGTAAACTCCTGGGTTGCTTTGGCTGTGTGTTTTGGGTCATTGTCCATCTGTATCATGAAACGTCGCCCAATCAATTTGACCGCATCTAGCTGGATTTGAGCAGACAGTATGTTTCTGAATACCTCAGAATTAATTCAGCTGCTTCTGTCGGGTGTCACATCATCAATAAACACTAGTGTCCCAGTGCCACTGGCAGATGATGACTGGCAGACAGATGATGTGGAATGCTTTGGATAATGAGCTGTTCCACGACTTCTCCATACTTTTTTCTAGCCATCATTCTGGTATAGGTTGGTCTTGGTTTCATCTGTCCAAAGAATGTTCTTCCAAAACTGTGCTGGCTTTTTTAGATGTTATTTAGCAAAGTCCAATCTAGCCTTTCTATTCTTGAGGCTTATGAGAGGCTTGCCCCTTGAAGTGCACCCTCTGTATTTACTTTCATGCAGTCTTCTCTTTATGGTAGACTTAGATATCGATAAGCCTACCCCCTGGAGATTGCTGTTCACTTGGTTGGCTGTTGTGAAGGGGTTTCTCCTCACCATGGAAATGATTCTATGATCATCCACCACTGTTTTCCGTGGACGTCCAGGTTTTTTTGCATTGCTGAGTTCACCAGTGCTTGCTTTCTTTCTCAGGATGTACTAAACTGTAGATTTTGCCACTCCTAATATTGTAGCAATTTCTCGGATGGGTTTTTTCTGTTTTCGCAGCTTAAGGATGGTTCTTTCACCTGCATGGAGAGCTCCTTTGACCGCATGTTGTCTGTTCACAGCAAAATCTTCCACATGCAAGCACCTCACCTCAAATCAACTCCAGGCCTTTTATCTGCTTAATTGATAATGACATAACAATAGACTTGCCAACACCTGCCCACAAAATATCCTTTGAGTCAATTGTCCAATTACTTTTGAGCCCTTGAAATGAAGGGATTGTGTGTAAAAAAAAAAATGCTTTAGTTGCCTCACATTTTTATGCAATTGTTTTGTTCACCCCACTGAATTAAAGCTGAAAGTCTGCACTTTAACTGCATCAGAGTTGTTTCATTTAAAATTCATTGTGGTAATCTACAGAACCAAAATTAGAAAAAAGTTGTCTCTGTCCAAATATTTATGGACCTAAGTGTATGTACCTGTCAAAAAACTTGAACACACATGAAATGGATTTTGATAACAGATATAAACTAATGGTTCTGCCTTTTTAAAAATTAAAATAATTTATTAAAAAGGTGGATTATGAATTCCTCTGCAGCTAAATGACCACATTTTTATTAACTAGACAACATTGGCTCCACAGTAAAATACTTTGTAGCCCTTCTGATGAATGGTTTAATAAACTTATAGTGCTGATATGCATCAGTCAGAGTCTACTTCCCTTACTACCGAATTATACCACTCAGTAAAAAAACAAAAAAATTTTCATAAATTTTACCCCCGGGCCTTTTTATCTTGAGTTTAAATTTTTTTTTTTTAATTTTACTAAGCACTGTTAGCAGTCTAGCATTTAAGATTAAGATTAGACAGGAAAATTAATAAAACAGAAGTCAAGGGGAAAGGTAAGCAACACAGAATACCAAAATAAATATCCACCATTACAATCAATTAAAAAAAAAAAAACAGTAAATAAAATGTACTAAATCACTAACCTGCTTTGATGTTTCTGCCTAACCAACATCTAAAAGAGTTAAAATTCCAACAGAAAACAAATCAGCAAACCACTGGCCCATACGTGTGACCCAAATAATTTCATTTTACCTAATTAGAGAATGTCTAAATGCATACCTAATTAGGGCTCATTCATATAGATTAGTTTGGCCCATTAGCCTCTGCTGAACCAAAGTTGATTATGTGCCACTGCCCTAAAGCAGTTTCCCAAACAGCCAGGAGTATGGAGTGCAAAGATGTATCCTTGTTGGACCATACCTTCATATTATGAAACCTGTTCTACAGAAATGACAGCAGGTGAATTACAATGTTGCTACAGTGTGCTTTGATTTGTAAACAAATTGACTTATTTTCTCCCAAACAAAGGGGAAAGGGAGGGACAAAGAAAATACATCTTATTAACCAAAGTGATAGTCAGTGGTCTGAAATGTTATAAGCAGTAGAATGTTCTATCTAGAGATGAAAGAATATGTTTGCTTTATTAGACACATCTTATCAAGAAGTCATTTTGAGAGTAGAGCGTCATTACAAATAGGCAAGACAATAAAAGAATTGCCTTGCAGCAAGCACTAATTCTGTGCATACTAGGGATGCATTGAATTAAAAAATTTGGGATCTGGCTGAACCCCGAATCCTTTGTGAAAGATTTGGCTGAATACTGAACCGAATCCTAATTTGCATACGCAAATTAGATGAAGAAGGGGGATAAAGAGAACTGTACAAACAGAGTGCAGTGAAAAATTCTCAACTTCGTATTTACGTGATGAAATGTCACATGATTTTAAGGAATCGGTTCTGCCAGGCATGTGGATTCAGCTGAATGTGAATTCTGCTAAAAAAGGCCACATCTTGGCCAAATCCTGGATTCAGTACATCCCTAGTACTTACTTACTTTGGGGCTAGTGACAATCAACACAAAGAATAAAATGAACTGTGCAAATTGTTATCTACATCTTTCATGTCCTTGTTTGGGTTCTTTCAATATTGATATGAAGTTATGTTCTTTTTACAGCTAATATGGACTCAACTGGGGTTTACCTGAAAAGATTAAAAAAAAAAAAAAGAGTCTGAACTCTACCGGACATTTATTTTCTGGCCCTGAAGGAACTTGTGTTTCTGGATTTCAGACTGTGACTTCCAGGCATATTCAAATTTAAGTATAACCCTACATGTTTTGTTACTATACTGGACTAACCTGAAAAGAAGAAAGGAATTTCCTGAGCTTTCTTTTTTTTTTTCTTCTATTTTCCCCACTGACTATGAACTATTAAAACTGGGAGAAATATAAGTGGGGAAATTATATGTTACTCTTCAAATCTAAAAGGAATTAGATTTAACATTTAGACCCCCTCAAAATTAAAATTACAGGCTTCTTTTTAATCAGTAATAAATAGATTATGTATTTAATTTGGTTAAAATCCATATTACTGTGTATGTAAAGCTGGCCATACACGCACTGATAATATCGTACCAAACCTTGTTTCGTACGATATTCGGTGCGTGCATGGCAAGTCGACCGATATCGCAGGAAGCTGCTGATATTGGTCGACTCGCCGATCGGGCCATTTAAAAGATTTTGATCGGGCGCGCGCCTAACCAAAATCTGCCTTCAGCGTTGAATCGGCAGAAGGAGGTAGAAATCCTATTGTTTCTACCTCCTTATCGACCGATGGTCGCACGAAAGATTGTCAGATCGCCACGTGTGTGGCCATCTTAACAGTGGGCTCACTTGCAGATGAAGTTGAAGTTGCATGCTTGAGAAAATGGACAAAATACTTTGCTTGCTGTGGATGTCACAGAATGGAGCTGCCTAAGGGCTCTGGCACACGTGGGAGATTAGTCGCCCACGACAAAACTCCCTGTTCGCGGGCGACTAATCTCCCCGATTTTCGTGCAAATCGCCCCGCCGCGTCTGCCATCCCGCCGGCGACTTACATGTTCGCCGGTGGGATGGCAGGGGTAGGCAACTCGGGGAGATTAGTCGCCCGCAAACAGGGAGTTTTGCCGCGGGCGACTAATCTCCCCGTGTGTCAGAGCCCTAAGAGGTCCTATGCTTAAGTATTGCCATTGTCAGGGTGCTAAGAATAAGATAGGATCTCCATGATAAAATTAAACTCCTTTACAAAGACAAGTAATAAGACAGTAAATGAATGAAATGCAAAAAAACTGTAAATTTTAAGGCAACAACATTCAATGAAACACACCATGGCTGTGGTTGTTTTGCCTCATTTTCTGTCTCATTTTATTTGCTCATTTAAAAAAAATAGCATTAAACTACATAAAGATTCCATTGTGCATTAAAAAACTGCATTGGTGATTGTCATGCAATTCTTACTTGAAAACATGGTTTTGCTTCAGTAGCTCAGGACAATGAATCTAGTAAGTAGGCAATATGGCAAGGCAACTATACAGGATATGCTGTTACAAAGAAGCTTGAAGAGATGTGCTGCTCGTCCATTTTATTTGCCTACAACACTAAAAAGCTTGGGGCACCCCATATATATGAAAATGCAGCATGAAGTTATTGCTTCTTCTGCTTTACACTTTAACAAAAGAATGGATTCTTTATACCACAACACGCGGTACAAGTGTGGGATCTGTTATCCGGAGCGGATCTTGCCAAGCGAGCGGATCTTCTCCCGAAGCCAAACGATTTAATTATAACGACGGGTATAGGAAAAGTCGGTCCAGGGACCGCATCAACAAGCCGATGTGGTCCCCGATCCAACTAGATTTTTTAACCTGCCCGATTTCAGGCCAGATATCGGTCGGGCAGGCCCGTCGGTAGTGCCCATACACGGGCCGATTAGCTGCCGAATCGGTCTAAGGGACTGATATCGGCAGCTAGAATCGGCCCATGAATGGGGGCCTTAACTGTTTTGCTGTATGGATTGTTTCTACAACTAATCACGGCATAGCCATAAAAAGGAAGTTACACAATTTATAAAAGCCATTCTTAAGGTTAGTTTACCTTTACCTACCTAATATTTTGAAATACTACACCAGAAATTACTTTTTAGGGGGTTGCTACAAACCCATAATTTCTTAAATTGGCCTAACACAAAATCATCCACAAATAATTCAGCTAAATACCAAACCAAATCTAAACACCAAATTCCATATTCAAATCTGATAAAAAGTTTCAAAAGTTTATGAATTTAAAACAAAAAATAAATTATTTAATAAACTTTACATTTCAGAATTAGTTTGTTTTGTTACCTCCCTTTCGCACTTTCCTTGTTGCAGCTAAGTGTACCTGGTCATTGACTCTCTAAATCAGTGGTTCTCAACCTTCCTAATGCCGCAACCCTCGAAAATATGTGTTTTCCTGTGAAAGGGGTTGCTACCCACAGGTTGAGAACCACTGCTCTAAATGGTTACAATGTCATACAAATGCCAGAAATGAATATCACCTTGTAGTAGTTACTCTGTAATAGACATTAGTAAAGCTTAAAATTAGAGAGCATGCTCAGCAGGAGATGAAGGTACCGAAAAGTGTAAGTGACAGTGATTATGTAGAAGTGCCAATAAAGTGCCAATAAAGCACAGCACATGTGCAGGGGACCTTTACTACAATGTATGCAGGAGAGTGTGTAAAGTGCAGCTTTAGCAGGTGTTTTCAGCAGTTTGAGGCCTAATGATTTAGGTACAATGAGATATTAAAGTTGGGTAATGCAGTTATATATTTTAATTAATCCTTTAGGCGAGCAGTGAATCACTTGAAATACATGTCACATAGAAAACATAACTCACTTTGAATGACATACTCACAACCTCTATGAATCGTGCACCGGATACAGTACACCAGATGATCATTTCCCCCACTAATGGCCTGGTCTTGTTTTCCTAGATTCCCCTAAAGGTCACCACCTTGCAGTCAGCCCTCTTAGCATTGCCATATAACTATTAATGGTATGATAATTATTATAATTTAATACATAATTATCAGATGATACCATTCATTTTTCATGCAAGCTTTATGTATTAATTCAAATCTTGTTAAAACCCAGACTTCATATACAGTGCCTTGCAAAAGTATTCAGACTTATTCTTTTAGTTTTATTTCAAATCCCTGGAACAAATTATTTTTTTGTGACACAATTTTGTGTATACACTGTACACACAAATAACAGACTCACTGAGTAAGTAGTCAATCCCTAGACTTGAATATTTTATATAGCCATCTCTCACAGCTTTAAACCTTTCTGGGTAGGTATGTACCAGCTTTGAACACATTCAAGAGTTTTTTCATTTTTCCAGGCAGAATTGCTCCAGTGTGAATTAAAGACTGCAATAGATTCTTGGTTGGAATCAGATAACGGCTTTGACTGGGCCACTTAAAGGAACAGTAACTTAAAAAAAATTAAAAGTGCTTTACAATAACTAAAAAATGATGTAAAGTTTACTACTGCAGTAATAAAACTGGTGTATTTGCTTCAGAAAGACTATTCTAGTTTATATAAATAAGCTGCTGTATAGCCTTGGGGGCAGCCATTCAAGCTGGAAAAAACGGAGAAAAGGCACAGGATACACAGCAGATAACAGATAAGGTCTGTAGAATACAATGAGGTTTTATCTGTTATTTACAATGTAACCTGTGCCTTTTCTCCTTTTTTCCAGCTTGAATGGCTGCCCCCACAGCTACAAAGCAGCTTTGTTTATATAAACTATAGTAGTGTTTCTGAAGCAAATACACCAGTTTTACCAGTGCAGGGCATTAGTACATTATATTTTAATTACTTTGATACATTTTTTAGGAGGGGGGCATTACTGGTCCTTTAAGTACACAAATCTTTTTGATCCACCTCAGTGTTCCTGCGGACTCATGTTTAGCATCACTGTCCTACTGAAAGATTAATCTTGTTCCAAAACTCAATCCCTGCAGACTCACAGAATGATTACCATAAACCATACTGCACAGGCTAAAGTCAACCATAAGAGCTCTACATAACACTAATCTGCATGAAGGTGTGAACATAAACATACGCCACAATTCCAAAACAGTCATATGAAAGCAAAGCAAGTCTGGTGTTTGATAAAAGTGAAAAAGAGACACTTAGTGGCAATGTGAAAAAGGATTGGTCAATGACCACAAATTGAGTTTAACGTATGATAGTGGGGCTATTGGGCATTTTCCTCAGTAGGGAAAATACAAAAGAACCTGTTTCAGTCTGCTAAAAACTGAAGGCTGGATGAAAGTTTGTGTTTTAACAGGACAATGATCCCAAGCACAAGGCCAAAGTAACATTTGAGAAGATTCAATGTAATGTCCTACATTGGCCCAGTCAATGATCCACTCTCATTCAAACTGAGAAATCAAGGTGTACAGCCATCATCCAACTATCCTTGAGTAAATCATTCTGGCAACATAGTCCAAAATTACCCTAGATCCTTGTGTAAGGCTTGTACATATTTCCCTCAAATTTGTTACTACTGCAAAATGTAGCTCTATAACATTCAAAATGAGAATTATAAAATGAGAATTTTGGCAAGTGTATCCGCTACCCTGTGTCCTCTTTTTTTCCTGTGCACAAATTTAGTGGTATGTATTGTATAGATATGTCTGATTGATTAAATGTGTATTGATTAAACCTTACATTGTAATATTTTTTGAAAATACTCTATAGAGAAACTCTTTTTATAATAAAGCTGTGCTTGAAGTTATATGCCAGCCCATGTTTATATAAAGTGTCAGCTCCCTGCCTCAGCTAAGCATATCCTTTGCACTCTCATTGTGTAATCAAACACAAGCATCTCCAAGTTGCAGTGAGGAAAATGTTAATGTGTTTCAAATAAGAGAAATAGACTGAGCAAATCAGACAGTTTTATTGCCTGTGTGATTTTTTTTGGAATTGCCTTCACCAGCAGGTGCGCTTGTGGGTCAGGCGCTTATCACTCAGCAATATTCTTCTGATCTACATGTGCATCAAGTTATGCATGTGGTAACCATACAAAAGCATTGGGGAAGATTCTAGTGTTTTATTTCCTGCCTGCCAAGCTGAAAAAAATTATTGGGCAACAAACAGCTCTGAATCTCCCAGTGTGACACTACCCTAAAGAGCAACTTATTCTGCTTTTTCTTGAGGGACCTTAGTGCTTAGGCTGACAAGAAAAGACTTACGTTGTTTGCCAGAAAGGAGATTGTAATAGTAAGTAGTGCCAGGAAATGGACTTCTCCATGCAAACACAATAAGTGACAATAACTGCTGCGGAAGTATTTGTCCCCAAAACTATTCATCTTTATACAATACTTAACATTGTTTTTAGGCAAAGAAAAAAAAAATATTTTAAAGCCATATTATAAAGCTAGGAGACTGCCTTTTGCAACATTGTTTAAAATGTCATAATTATGCGAGTACTGTCAAATGCTGCTTTCAGTAGCAACTGCACCTACAAATACACACTACCAATTATTAATAAACTCATATAGATAGTTGCTTAGAATCATGTTTTCTTTTACTAGGCAAAAATATTTGTTTTGGCTTGTTATGTCCTTTAAGTCCATATCAAGCTGGCAAATATATATTTTACACTAAATAATCATGTTCTCCCAAAATGGGTTTACACTGTGGCTATGTGGGTATTTACATGAATTGCATGTAGTTACTAAAACATTTCACAAAAGGAATTCTTGCCCGCAGAGGAACCAGAATAAACGTTGATCATATGACATTTGAATTCATTCCAGTTACATATCAGGACAGAGCAGCAATTTATTTTTTAGGTCTTCTGGGGAAATGAACAGGTACAACTTCCAGCATCCCGACAGAGCCCCTAAATGCTTAGTTTGCATTTGATGCACGGGCATAATGCTGCTAATGCAACAAGTTTCATTTGTACATTATAACAACACACCATAGAGCTGACTGACAACTTCTCCATTCCCCAAGCAACATGTAACACAGGGGTCACCTGTCACACCACTAAGCCCCACCCTGCTACACCTGCTCAAGTACCACACTCTAGGTTGGCTCTGGCTCAGGTAGGTATAGTCACGTAGAACGACCGGGACTGACTTCCCACATAGTTTGTATACCCACACCAATTACCTGGAAAGGGTTCACGTCCACTGGGTCCGCGAAGGGATTCGTATCGTATCCGGACATGGCTGTAGAGGCAAGGCGAGACGGCCACTGCCTGCTGCCGGATCTCCAACTCGGTCGCGAATCTTCCGGGATGTGACGGGAACCAGCAGCCACACGGGGCGGAGAAGCGGCAGTGCAAAGGTGTGGTCCGTGTCTTAATGCAGCCAATCACAGAAGCACAGGAGTGCCGAGTTTACTAATAGGCCTTGCGTTTCATCCAATGAACATGCGCATTCACTAGCAATGAGGCGATCCAAGGATGACAGGAAAAGTTAGGCACGGCGAGCAGGCTTTCAATATCCAGGTTAGAAAAGGCGTAACGGCAAAGTGAAGGGCGGAGCCTGAAGTGTTCCAATAGTTCTTCAGCTGCCTGCACAAGGGGTGCGGCATATCGTAACACAGGTGGCTGGGGGAGGTGGGGCTTAGCGCAGGTAAGTTCGATCAGTGGTGACGCTATGCTTACGCGGCAATGGGGATGGGTAAAGGTTTCTGTGGGAATGGGAAGCAGTTGTGGCGGTGATGCTGGTGCAAACATAGTGCGATCCTAACAGATTGAAAATATAAATCTAAAGATACAGTGGGGCATAGTGCGGGGGAACTATGCCATCAGCCTTTCCCCTACAGCTCCATAGCGGGGGGATACAGGCGCTCACTGGCTACTACTGAATTCATGCGTTTTTCTTACTATAAACTAAGTAAAGGCTTGACACCGCTACTTCCCGCCCACCTACAAAACACGCCTTCAATTGCTCGGGCATTGTGGAAGTTGTAGTTCTACGGCTAAAGAGGTCCGCTGCCGTAAAAAGTTCTTGGTTTGTCTGTTTCTAGAACTACAACTCCCAGCGTGACCCGCGGCGTGACAGTACCGCACAGAGCAGAGTGCTGCGGAGGGGAAGGGCAGACAATGGCAGAGCCCCGAGGTGAGTAGGACTGATCTAGGGGAGGTGAAAGGGCTCAGTGCTAGAGGCGGAATAGGGCAGGTCATGCATCACCGCAAGAGGGCACTGTAACCGCCAACAGGAGCCACTGACACAGGCGGCAGTACCAGTGTGAGTTGGCAGCCTGACATAATGGCTGGGCGTGGGGCGTTCGAGGCGAGCAGCAGTGTTCCTATTCTACAAACCTAGGGGGGCATGTTAGTGAGTAACATAGCTATTGCCTCTGATTTTCACTTGGGAGCAGAAATTCTGCGCTTACGGTTACCAGGGCGGAATGTTGCCACCACTGTTCAAATGCCACCCTGAAAAGTTTCCCACCGTGGATCATGGCAGAAGCTCCCCCGATATAAAAGTCAATCAAGAACATGTGAATAAAGAGCCCAGTCATGTTACCCGAGTCATTGGCTACACTTTTCATCAGTTTTACCTTCTCTGGTCATAAATCTGCACATGAACTTGTGTGGTGCCACATTTGCTCTGAAGTGTCCCATGTTCACACCGCCACTAGCTGTCAGTTTGCTCCTCTTGCCTTGACCTCCTGTGCTCAGCGTGAACTGTGCTTTCTACAGAGACCAACTGGGCCAGCCAGAGAATCTCATTGGCCTAAGGTCAGTGTACTGGGGAGCCGGTGGCCCTCAGTACACTGCACTGTAGGATAGGAACCAATCAGCAGCTAGGCAGACCTGATAGGGAACTGAAGACTGTCTTTGCTTGTGTGAGTGCAGGGCTGTGATTGGCTCTCCCCCTCCTACTGAGCACCGTATATTATTCATAATTGCCTACAAAACTAGGGTTTTTCCTATTTATCCAATATGTCTCCTTTAATTGTTACAATAGTGCATGCCTTGCATCACAGTAAAAACAGTGGCAGTTAGGAAATTGCCCAAACTATGACTATTTCCTGAAAAAACACGATAGTAGCAATTAGTGAGGTTACTCTTTCTAGTCGAAAATGACCATCTATAATGTTTTAATCACCAGAATGCCTGGGTTGCCATGTTCCACTTTCCCATTGTACATTTCACACACTGAATAACAAAAAAAAATTGTTTGTGGAACATGTTAATTTACTGAATGTAAGGATGTGCCACTAGATAGTGAGTGTTTGCTGCTCTGCTACAGCATAGTTAGTGTTGGTTGTTACAGTGAGCAGCTGCAGTTGACTTCCTGTATCCCATAAACATTTTACATGATCACAGCACTGCCTTTGCCTTTCAGCAAGTGTATTGGTTTTCTGTGGCCATATTTCTCTATAATGAAGCTCATCAATGCCTTGCATGCCCAGTGGGAACCTGTTGTTCTGGCGTTGGACTTGTAGCAATGTAAGGGGCTGCAGCACACAGGACACAATGATTGCCACTACATGTAGTTCACAGGCAAAGCACCTCTTGCCTAACATGGATTTTTTTTTTTTTTTTTTTTTTTACATCAATGTGAAGTGGTGCAGGTCATTCTGCCTAGGCAGTGTTTGCCCATATAAACCTCATGGTCTCTCCATGCTTACCTCCATGGGAAAGATAGGTGGGACATGGAAAGTAGACTTGGGAGATGGGGTGAAACAGTAATGTACTGGTAGTACAAACTAACAGCAAACATTCTTTGGTGGCTTAAATTGCCTTTTAACTTTTACTTTATTGGGCCTATTACTAAGCGCTAGATGCTTAGCATATCTTTGTTACCATGCATCAACTGTATGATAGTTCATCTAGGTGGGAGAGAGGGTAAGGCTGGTGCTGCACGATACAGGCTACATCAACAGTTACTCTTTTTAGACTTTGTTATTTGCTTAATATTATCAAAATGTTACTTCTTCAACAGTATTTCTACTGTCATGTGCTGTTCAAGACTATGCATGGGGTAAATTAGGCAACGACAGTGAGGTGGCTCGGCTGTGGTCAAGAGGAGACAAAGAAAGACCAATAGTGCCAGACAAGCCATATGCTGAGGTAACTGTTTAATTAGACAATACAGTTTGGTCCCTACCCTTTTACTGTTCTAAATTCACACCCCTCATACATTGTGATTCTTTTTACATTAAGCTGTGGATGGGTGCTCACCCTAAAGGAGATGCTATCATCACAGACAACAAAATAGATCACAAAACCTTGGGAAAATGGATTGCTGCTCACCCAGAATGCCTAGGTACAAAAGTCAGAGAGATTTTCCAAAACCAACTGCCTTTCCTCTTCAAAGTACTATCTGTAAGGTTGGCACTATCAATCCAGGCTCATCCAGACAAGGTAAGAAATGGAAGGGCATGTGTTATGTATGCACAAAAATGTGTTCATGAGAAGAATAGAAAAGTTTATGGTAAAGCGGAGAGATATTGTAAAGCTCTACTTAGTATTGTTCTGGTGTTCTTGATATAGAAAACGTATAGAGAAATATTTTAGTGTGGTAAACTGTGCAAGTGATCTACAGATCTGGTAGATGAAATGTTGCTATTATATTTTTTGTATTTCTTGTGTTCTGGATATATATTCACTCAGATTTTGTTCTTTTTCCATTTCAACTTATTGGAAAGGCTTTGGCTAAAAGGTTGCACACACAATATCCACAGCACTACCCTGATGACAACCATAAACCAGAAATGGCTATAGCTCTTACACCCTTCCGAGGCCTTTGTGGATTTCGTCCAATTCCTGAAGTTGTTGGCTTTTTGAAGGGTAAGTGCTTTGTGATTGCACTGCCATGACCCAAAAGCCATCAAAGCCTATCTCATATCTTATGGTGCATTTTTTTTTGCAGCTGTTCCAGAGTTTTATACCTTGATTGGAAAAGAGGCAGCTGAAAAGTTAGAGGCAAGTGTAACAAGGCCCAGCGATGATGTGGAGGTGCGGAAAGCTCTGCAAACCTGTTTCACTTCAATGATGCAAAGTAACAAGAAGGACTGTGCTGAACAACTTAATTTGCTGGTACAACGTGTGTCACAGCAATGTAAGATACCACACATAGGAACATATTTCTTTTATAATATATTATTTGTTTTATGCCCTTCTTCTCTGTCTTCCCCTTTGTCTTCTCTGATTAAAACAGTAACTGCTCCTGTACACAATTTAATGCTAATTTTCTGCGGTTGAAAATGATGTATGGGTTCCTATTTAGCTGTGGCTTACCTGTAGCTATCCTAGAGAATGTCTCTATAGTCTCTTTTTGAAAAAGATTGCAGGGTTTTGCATATAAACATTCTGAGCCTCATGAGATACCACAATGGCTCAACAGCTTGCTTGCCCATTTGTGCGGAGCTGGGGCCTGACTGTGCGACTTGTAGTTAATCAATGGATGCTACTTTATTTTACCTCTAAAGATAAGGTAAGGGCAACCACATTCATGAAAATGAGACTGCTTTAACATAGAAGTACAGCAGAAAATAAGAAATTTTCTTTCATGTGCATCTTTGGCTGATTCTAAAATTATATATCTGTGAGGGATATCTGCTCCAAGGAATTTTAGTTTATCTAGCAGGCTACCACAAGGATGCTGATGGGGTTATGGTTACCACCTTTATAAAACTAACTTACTAGCCAACAGTGGGGGTAGTGACAAATGGGGCGGTCCATGATGTCAAAGGGGGCATGATGATGGCAAAAGGGGGTGGGGCCATGAAGTCATGGACATCCCACAGAGGAACAGGCAAAGGGAAAAGGCAGTGAAAGGTAAGTTTGCAATGCATGCGCATTTTGGGTGGATCCGGGGCAGGCAAGGGGCTGAACTTAAGGTTATTATGGGCCCCAGCTTGGCAGGTGTTTTACCGGCTAATCTGGTAAAATATTGGCCAGGTGGCAACCCTAGATAGGGCTAGTGTAAGGATATGGAGCATTTTTTTTGCAGCTTTTATCAAATAATTTAGTTACTTATTTAAGTTTTTACTGCATGCCACACCTAGTTGAATCTGTTCCTTATACTGTGGGTTATTCAGAATATATATAAAGAAACAATAAAGGTAACTCTACAATAAAGCAAAATAAGACATGAAAACAAGCAACCGTTTTTATAGTGTATAAAAATGTAATTCTAAATAACATTCCAATATACATCACTTAAATAGTTTTCAATGGTTTTATTAAACAGTTTTGTAAATGTAATTGTTGTATTATATCTTGAACTGACTGTGCTGAAAGTCTTATTGCTTTACTTATTCTTGTGCCACAATTTGACTGAAATACACTTTTCTTTATGCGAAGGAGCACAACATGGCATTTAATTTCTGTGTATTTACACTTGTTCATTTATCATATTTATTATAATATGTTTTCTCCCTGTGTGTACTTTTGTACATTGTAACATTGTGAATTGCTTTGTTTCATTGTAGTGCTTTATAAATACATACATACATACAAGCAGAATTGCACTGTTTATTTATAACTCTTTCTTTCATGCAGCTAAGAGTGGAGAGGATATCTCTAGTTGTCTTGGAGACCTTCTTCTTACATTACACTCCCAGTTTCCTGGGGATATTGGATGCTTTGCAATTTACTTCCTCAATGTTCTGACACTTCAGCCTGGTGAAGCCATGTTTCTGGGAGCAAATGAACCACACGCATACCTAGAAGGAGGTGAGTATTAGGTTTTTTTAGGTTTTTTTATGTGCATTTTTATAATTTTTTTTTTGTACAACACAAAACAACATATCTAAATTAAACAGTAGGATAGAAAGTAAGGAGTTCCATTCCAGGTCAAGTTATACAGTAAAGCTGATGCACATTGCAGGCGGCGAGATGACACGTACAACTTTAGCAGCAGCAAACGAGTTGGTTAGAGGTTGAGGTGTATAAATGACAAGTTAAGTGGAGTTAAATTCCCTCTTGAGAGCTGAAGAGAATCTGTAGGTGTGGGACACATCAGTTACCCTCTATGGTAAATATCTGTCAGGACTGTTATGTATAGTATGACATCTTGTAGTGAGAATGGCATTGCTGATCAGTTATTAATTTACTTCCTGCTTTCTCTCTCCTTAAAGATTGCATAGAGTGCATGGCTTGCTCTGATAACACTGTACGTGCTGGCCTGACTCCCAAGTTTATAGATGTTCAGACTCTGTGTGAAATGCTGACATATACAGCAGCTCCTGCTAGCACCAAACTGTTCCCACCAACACCCATCAGCGAGGATCCCTATGCTCTTCTTTTTAATCCTCCTGTTCCAGATTTTTCTGTCATCAAAATAGAGGTAAGAGATTGGTCACAGAGAGTCTAATTAATGAGCAGAAGTGTAAAGTGTATCCTGGATTTTTTCAGTAGCTGTGGCATCATAAACAGGGGTGTAACTACAGAGGAACCAGACCCTGCAGTTGTAGGGGGCCCCACAGTAAGGCCCTGATTAATAAGCAATTTCAACATATCTTGGTAGAATAGATGAACTTACCAATGTTTTAGGCCCCTAAATTTAATTTGCTGTGGGGCCCAGTAACATCTATTCACACCACTGGTCATAAACCGTTTGGCTATTGGTTACCACAAAATGTCATCTAATGTATGGAACAGTTAACATGAGGAGACTATTATCGTATCATAGTATATTTTATTTCAAACTTTTACATGGAATGCAGGGAATGGGTTGCATCACTTTTTTTTTATTAAGAAACAATAATGAGTGACCTGAGGCATGTCTGTGTAACTAGACGAGAAATAGAATATGAGCTAATATAAACCTGTGTATGACTAAATTCGACCATGGTGCATTTCTTAAGAGCATTATAGGTGTATAAGTGTCTGTTCCTAACTATAATTTTTAGAATGCTAGTCGACTACGGGGCAGATTTATTAAAAAATGAGTTTAATACATAAAAAAACACATTCTATTCATTCCTATAGAATTTTTAGAAGTGTATTTATGAAAGTTTTTATGTATTAAGCTCACATTTTGCTAAATCTGCCTCTAGTAGTATATAAAATAAAGCAGGTTCCGCCTGAATATACTTGTCCTATTTGAGTATTGCACACCAGTTACTTAGTATGCACACCTAGTGACTTTGGAGCATATTTATCAAAACTTGAGAAAAACGTGACAAAATGTGAGTGATTTTTTTTTTTTTTTAATTTGAGCACTAGTGCTTTTAGAATAAACCATGGTAATCAAAACACATTTAAATGCCTAACACCAAAAACTGCCAGTGTTCAGGGGTAGTTGAAGCAAGCATTTCAGAGCAGTGCTTGTGTCACTGTACTTGTCTGCCATAAACATAGTGTTTCCCATGCTTCCTATGAATACCAGCAGCAGATGATTTATAATAACGACTACCCTGAAGATGCCCAAATGCAAAACAAGTATTCAAGCCATATTCTGAACAGTTTTTTTCTTTCTTTCCAGGTACCACCATCTGTATCCCAGTATCACGTAGCAGCTTTAGATTCGGCCAGTATTCTACTGCTTGTTCGAGGCGAGGCCACAAGCCATGTACCATATGCGAGTCTACATCTTACTCCAGGCTCTGTCCTTTTTATCTCTGCCAATGAGAGCTTAATACTGCATAATTCCAACTCCCAAACCCTCTTACTGTTTAGGGCATGCTGCCTGCTATAATAAAAGAAAATGATACTCTGTAAGGAATAATATAAGAGATCCCATGATCCAGGCCAAATGTGTGCCCCTGAATGTCCATATTAATATTGATGGTGTAGTAGGTGAGCTTAAAGAGACAGGTTATTAGTCAGGCTAGCAGATTAAACCACAGAAGTTGTTATTCATAGTTATTACATTAGAATTACTGGGCTGGGTTTTAATTGAGATCTAGTGTAACTGGTCATCTTTCAGAATCTTAGTAGGCAGAAATTATTGCAAGCAGTGATCATTGGTACGAGCAGGAGTGTCCATGCAGCTGCTGGTTCTACATAAAGGGAAGCACTTTACTCTAAAGAAAAAGTATCCAATATAATGGTGTGTGTTTTATGTAGAATTTTGTGAATGATTAAATTATTGTGGTCAACAGAGTGGTTTTGTCATTTTATTTCGGCAATTGATGAATGAGCACAAGTGTTAGTACTGTATACAGTCATGTGAAAAATTAAGCACTTAAGTATTTTAAAGTAACAACGTTGCAAAATTAAACCCATTGTTTCATTTGGCAGAAGCAATCTCAAGGAGGCATTTCTTATAATGGACTACCTGCCTCTGACATGGGAGACATTTTCCTCACTCCTACATTCAAAATGTTTGTTCAGCTATGAGATGTTTGAGCAGTTTCTTCCATGCACAAGTACCCGTTTTAGATCTCATCGCAGCATGTCAGTGGGATTTAGATCCACCTTCTGTTGCGCTCCAATCTTGTGACGGATGGTCTCACATTATCCTCAGGTACCCTCTGGTACAATGAAACATTTATAGTAAATGGTGAACTGCCCAGGTCCTGAGGCAGCAAAGCAGTCCTAAACTATATTTCCACCACCAATAAAGTTCTAAGTTTTTTTTTTTGTGTGAATTGCTGGTTTTTGCCAAACATATCGTCAGATAACATATTGTGTGCATTCAGTCTACCCCATGCTCTAACCTACACTCTGGCATTGACCAGCTGCTACAAGCCATATACAAGTCTTTTGATACTTTGGCCAAATACCTGTCTCATCTGTCCAGAACAGATTGTTTCACAAATCCTGGTCTTTCCCTTGGTGTTTATGGGGAAACTTTAAATGACGTAATGGACTTCAAGAGGTAAATGGTGCCAAACTTACCATGTTATTCCACCTTTATAAACCAAAATTGGTATAGGGTGTACTATTCTCTCAATAGAAATAGTGGCAGCAATTTGATCATGCAGAATTTACTTAGCTCAAAAGTAAACGTCACTAAACGAGTAGATTTCACCTGAGGTGGGCGATATCGAGCTAACTCAATCTTTTGACCCTAGGGTCAGTCGGGTAGGCCCCTCAAGGGTGCCCATACAGGCAGGTAAGCTGCTAAATCTAAAAAAATAAATCAAAATATTACATTCTATCAATTTAGTATTACTTTGTTGTCCAACTGGGAGTCACTCAAAGGTTCGTATCCTACTCTTTCTTTGCTAAAATCGTTTCTGACTCAAACAAAAAAATAATAGAACTTTTATTTAAAAGATAGATTTTAAACCTGCCACAAAGTGCAGACTACAACAAATTCAATGGGCACAAGTGCTCAGTGCACAACTCCTAAGGGGCACCAATGCCTGTGATATTAGTACATGTGCCCTTGCACTTTTGTGTTGTCTTATTTTGTAATAATAATGTTACATAATTATAAACCAGTGAGTAATAGGGATATCTCCGAGTGATTCTTCTATTTTCATAGTATCACTCCTGTGACTAAATCAAATGGAATACAGAAGCAGGAGTATTACTGGCAAACAAAATTCCATTGTGTTTGTTCAAGGGAAGTGTGTCACAGAATGTTAGTTGTGTTTACAAATCATGGATAGCAATTTTTTTTTTTAATTAGCACTGCAATCCAGGCATTCTCACACCACAGGGCAGTTAACTACTGCTTATTGCTTGGGGGCCAGATTATAACAATGGCAGACAGAGAGGTCTGTGGAACCCTCTTGGGACACAAGTGGTAGGTATAATAGGTATCCAGATAGCCACTAAATCCTGTCCTAAAACTAGAGTTACCATAACACATGTGAGCATTTTTAGATTGCCTTTTGACCTTCATCATAAAAAACACATAAAAACCACAGCCACACATATTGATATTTATTTCCTTCTTCCTTATATAGGCAGCACAATACAAAATGCCTCAAACCCAGGTAAAGGTTTACATGGTGATCCCTTTAGCAAGTATTTCATTATAGTACAAATAAATTAAAAACTACAAAAACCATTCGTAGCATACGAAAGGAAAATGATGCCTAGTTGCTGCTCTCTGGAGCACACATCACAGGTTGGACACAGTATCAGAATGTTAGTTTTTACAACCAAGGAAAGAGCGATGGGAATTTATCAGCTATGTGCATAAAGTACAAATCAGAAATGTACTAAAACTGCAGAATTAAGCTAGTTTAGATTCTGGGGAACACACCAACACAATTTACTACACACATTACGTTTTTGCCAAAACACATTTTGTTGTTGTGGGCTATAAGTCTAGCATATTATTTAATTTATCAAATAAAATGACTGGTAGAATATGGAGTTGTTCCTTGGGCTTTACAAGTAATACCTTCCAAAATGTGCTTATATGATACAAAGTGTCTCAGACGTGTATCTAGGACTAACCCAGCCCTTTCTGCACAGTACATTTACTCCTACTCCCAGTGAATTTACCTTGTTCTGCAAGTCTTTCCTGTTATACCCCAGCCTCCCTCTGCCAGGAGACTAGGCATGTTTGCTATTACTCCCTCACACTGTGTATATGGAATTAGGCCAAAGGGCCATTAAAAATGAAAATACATCAAGTTTAAAACTACAGTTTAGCTTGCATTTTGTAAAGGGTTTCAGTAACACTAAGGGGCTGATTTACTAACCCACGAATCCAACCCGAATTGGAAAAGTTCCGACTTGAAAACGAACATTTTGCGACTTTTTCGTATGTTTTGCGATTTTTTCGGATTCTTTACGAATTTTTCGTTACGAATACGATTTTTGCGTAAAAACGCGAGTTTTTCGTATCCATTACGAAAGTTGTGTAAAAAGTTGCGCATTTTTCGTAGCGTTAAAAATGCGCAACTTTTCGCGTAAGTTTTAACGCTACGAAAAATGCGCAACTTTTTACGCAACTTTCGTAATGGATACGAAAAACTCGCGTTTTTACGCAAAAAACGTATTGGTAACGAAAAATTCGTAAAGAATCCGAAAAAATCGCAAAACATACGAAAAAATCGCAAAATACCGATCATTACGAAAAAAACGCAATCGGACTCATTTCGACCCGTTCGTGGGTAAGTAAATCAGCCCCTAAGTAAGACTTTGTTTTGTTTCCGTAAAAAATATAACAAAAGACAGCAGTTGCTTTTTCAGAGACATTCTATGCCAATTCATGTCATGTATATGAAGGCATAAAAAGCTTATTGTAATTAAAGTGCAATCATTTCTCTCATTTCTTAAAAACAATCAACTACACCCTTCCTCCTGTTATAGTTAGAGGAGCATCCAGATGTTACCTGAAACGGCTTTAAGACTGGACCTACTTCCAGTTTAAGAAACCAAGTTCTAGGCTTATGTGTGTTTTTTGTTATGAGGTCAACATAGGTTGTCAGAAATTATATTTTCCCACTTGTGTCAATCCACTGACAGGGTACGCACATAAGATTAAAATCTTGTGTTTATACAATTCTACAATTTGGTTTCTATGTTTAGACAGACATAAATACAGAGAAACACTATTAAAAAGTACATTATACTAAAAAGATTCATGTTAGGCTTATTCATTAACTGACATGTATGAATTTAATGGAATACCTAAATAAAAAGATAATATGTATATATTATATCTGCACACACACACACATATATTAGTTCTTGTATTTAAACTAAAGGATATGTTATTTAACTTCCAGATATGTTAAATAATCCACTGATTAAACAAATTCAATGCTGTACTGATGTACTTGTTGTCCAACAAGTGTATATCTTAAGCCGGCCATACATGCAGCGATATTATTGTACGAAACCTTGTTTCGTATGATATTCGCTGCATGTATGGCGGCTCGAAGAGGCGAACGATTTTGAAAAGGCTGCAGATATCGGTTGTCTTGTCGATTGGCCAGGTTAAAAGATTTTGATTAGGCACCAATGAAGGCGCCCAAGCATAATCTACATTTAGGGCTGAATCGGCAGGTGGAGGTAGAATTCCTATAGTTTACCCCTCCATATCTGACGATTCAGCCCTGAAGGTCAGTGGAGGGTGGGAACGATCTTTCGTGCAACTGATGGTCGCATGAAAGCTCGATATTGCTATGTGTATGGCCACCTTTAAAGGCCATCACCTACTGCTAATGTTTATATACACACAAATATACAGAATATTAATAGAGGCGGTGGCGCCCTATTGAAAAAAGCTAAATTATTAATAAGTTATAGAAATTCTTAATGTGATTTATGAGTATAAAATTCGCTATGTAAAAGAGAATATACACTAAAAAAACAAAAACTGGGAATCATTATTGTTTACTTTGCCTGGGCCCTGCCTGTGCTCCCGCAGGTCTTTTTTACAATTACCATAAAAGTCTATAGGCTTGCTTTATAGGCAGTTTGCCATCTGCACATTATCCCATGTGCCTTAGTCCTTCCTGAAATAACCCTTAGTACAAAGCTTGTCCAGGTGTCTGAATGCTTTCCAGCCTCCAAAATTGCAAACTGGATCAGGCTTCAAAAGGGGTTTTTGCCATGTTCTGGTGCAAGTAGAGGTTAGACAGGTGTCACTTGGGGAAAAGATTACATAACTAAGCTATGTCTGGCTATGGTGCCTGTTCTCAGACATAGGTTTAACTCACAAGCATAAGTGCCGTAATTCCACTTACAAAATATCTATTATGACAATTTTAAAATATATATGCTTTAAAATACAAATATATTCCTATTTTCAGACAAAAAAGCTTGATTGTCCTGGCACTAAAGGCACTCTACAACAAAACAGATTTTAATATATAAGTACAAATAATGGTTTCAAATTAAAAATAAAAATTGTTTTTTTTTTAAATTATACAATGTGTACCAAAGCTTGGGTTATTTACGCAAGGGCTAATTACATTGTCTAATGTGACCTAGTTTAATGCAGTTTGTCAGTTAGATGCAAGAGGCATTCAGGGGGAAAAGGGTGTCACAGCTGATGCCATAGGAGGATTTAACAAAACAGCTGCAAAAATGTCATCTGCTTTCTGCCCATCATGCACCTGCTCAGGATACTGACCTATAGCCAGTAATGCGGGGGGGGGGGGGCAGGTTTCAGAATTCACTGACACAAAAAAACTATTATAAAAAAAAAAAAATATGAGTGTACATAAAAAGTTGCCTATAGGTTACATTGATTGTTTTTCACTGACAGGGCTGCTTTTGTAAGTAATTGTTACTTGAAGTTCCTAAACCTGACTGTTTTGCCAACCTGACTGTCCCTTCTCAGCCTGGCAGTTACAGCTTCTAATGCTAACGGCCTACTGCTGCACAAATATGGCAGCCCTCTCATAGAGGATCATGGGGGATCAGACAGGTAATGTAAAGGCATCAGGAAATCCTTTTATGGCAAAATGATTAAGTTTATGGAAATATAATGTTATGATATATTTTTAAAACTTTTTAATTCCTAGTGTCAGTCAAATCTCTTTAGTGTATGTATGTATCACTATATCTTTTAAATGTATATTACAGTGTTAAATGACAAGTAACAGGCGCTTGCACACAGCATTAGTAGGAATGACATAGATAAAAATAGATAGATAAATATGCTGCATTTGTTCAGGTTGGAATTATTATTATTATTCCAGGTGACTTTTCTATAGAATCAACATGTATTTAAGCTGTATGGTTAAGTATTTTTCACAAATTTTGCCAACATCTAGCAATCTAAAACCTATTCCAACAATCACTTAGGATTAGCAAGTTTTTTCAGGGACTAACAATTTAAACAGAAAAGGATCTGAGGCCCAAAAAAATGAATTACTGTATACTTATTCACTAATCCTCTAAGAACTTGCAATTTACATTCATTTTATATTTCAAGGGGTATCTGAGATATCTGCATTTTTTTTTAGACAGTTTTATACAGCTAGGCAGGCTTCAACTTAACAGATTTTTGTAGACCAAGAGTTTCCGCGACCCTAACTGCTGTCTATGCACTGGGTTCAGTTCACCCTTGGCTTGTTGACTTTCAGTAGAGCTAAAGCCTGCTATTAACGATAAAAATGCAAATCTCCACTAAAAAAAAAACCAAAACAAAAAAACAGAAAATGAAGGTAAATTGCAAAAATGCTCATGGAAGCACCCTAAGTTACCATTATTTCATAAATATCTTTTATCCTTTAAATTTCTAAGAGAGTTTCACCCTACATTTGAGCCATTCCTACATAGTAGATTCCATAATGATATACAGGAACAGAACAGAATTTATCTGTGTGGCCAAGTCAAACATAAACTCCTGCTTAGCTGCACAATTTAGCTGACCAGGCAAGCCCTATAAGTTGTCATGACAGGTACATGTCAGAGTGGTATTATGTGTTCTGCTGACACCAGCATTCCCACTTTTCTGAACCCAAAACCTGCCACTGGACTGACAAAACTACAGAAACTGCACAAACATAAGGCAGGAGTAGAGAGAGAACCCTCCATCAGCTCCACCTAATTTGCAGCAAGGACAAAACTAAAGCTGCCACCATTGGCACCAGGCAAATATGGCCCAGCAGATAAGTAGTTTAATACTTGAAATGTGCTTTCAACCTATGCCATTGATTAAATCTAAAAGGTTTTCAACTGTCCTTTTCTTAATCTTTTAGTCCTCCATCTAATGTGACTTTTAACATATAAATGCAAAAAACAATGACCTGGCCCTATGTAATTATAATTATAGGGTAAGTATAACAATTATAAACTTTAATATGAAGCAGGCACTATATGTATCTGTTGGCTTTGCATGGTGTACTGAACTAGTAAGCTATGAAACCTGTAACTGAGTTACAATTATTTTAGTAGCAAATGTGGAAAAAGATTGATTTTAAAACTGACCTAAAATGCGGTTTTATGGAGCACGACCTTTAACAATATTTTCTAGAGATTATAAAGACTCTGTATGGGTATTTATCACTGATCTGCAAATAAAAATGCATATAAAAATGCTCTGCAATCAATTAGTGCTAATTTATTAAAGAGCCAGTAACATGTCATGCTTTGCCACTTAGTGGGCCAGCCATTTATTGTTACATGTTTAGTGGCTACATTATAATAAAATGATGATGGGATCCAAAGAAGTCAGTTGAGTAATCTGGGGGCCATACAAATTAATTGGAGGCCAACATCTGTCTAACAGGCCTCCAGATGGACAGCCCTGCTATACAACAGACTTTTGTCACTGATTTCACATAAAGGGCCAGTAAAAATAAAATTATTCATTTGTCTTAACATTAGTTTATATTTATAGGCAGCTCATTTAACAAAGTAATAACTTTTCCATAAGAGGTTACTTACATCAAAGAAAAAAAGTTTCAAAAAAATATAAATATACACAAGATAAAGCCTACTTTAACAACTGGCTTATTTAGTGTAAATAAATTAAAAATATTAAATCAGTCTCAAATTATGACAAACATCCCCAGCATATTTAAGTAAACAGCATTCACCCTCAAAAGCAGCTTTTGCAAACATTTTCAGTACAGATAGGATTCCCTATTTATTCAGAAACCTGCTTTCCATTCAGTCAGTATTAAACCATAGCTGTAACTATCCATAGCTCCATAGCTGTAACTATCCATAGCTGTAACTATCCATAGCTCCATAGCTGTAACTATCCATAGCTCCATAGCTGTAACTATCCATAGCTGTAACTATCCATAGCTCCATAGCTTTAACTATCCATAGCTCCATAGCTGTAACTATCCATAGCTCCATAGCTGTAACTATCCATAGCTGTAACTATCCATAGCTCCATAGCTGTAACTATCCATAGCTCCATAGCTGTAACTATCCATAGCTGTAACTATCCATAGCTCCATAGCTTTAACTATCCATAGCTTCATAGCTGTAACTATCCATAGCTATAAAGTAACAGAAGCCAAAATAGGTAATTGTGACGGTTATCATGTATCAATACAATGATCAGTAACGTATAAAGACCTATGCTTGCCAACGATCAGAAGGAGTTTACCTCTTCCAAATATGCTGTAAATTGTCTTTAGATGCAAAGTCCATTCCGGGAATTTAATTCTGGTTCTGTTCTGAGAGCTGAGAGAATTAAATCCATACTGAATTTGTCCCACCACTTTTTCTATTCGTGTAATATAAAAGGAATCCAGCCGCTACATTAGGTAAAACCATTGTGGCATACTGCAAGTAAAGCAATTATTCCAGCAATGTGCAACAGAAAACCACTTTCCTCAAATGTTCCATTAAGCAAGACATGTTACGAAATGAATTTACATATTTTTATATATTGCCACAGATAAGCTCAGGTAGGCCATTTGTGTCCTGTTAAATTGTGGGCAGCTGCTTTTATACATTCTCTCATGTTACAAAATGTAACTTCCAAGAGCAACATCCTTTATAACATTAAGAAGCTCTTTGGTGTTTCTTTGTGGTGAAGATTAGTATTTACTATGCATGGCATAGGTCTTCAATATAATGGTCAGTTCAGTGCAGACTCCTGTTTAATGAACCTCCAGGATCAGAGAAAGCAGAAGTGATATCTAAGAGTATTCATACTCTCCCTAAAATACTTCACTGGATGCAGCAGGACCAGGATTCTCCCAGACAACAGGAGCAGGGCAAGGAACGCACAGGTTTTGGTGGAATCAAATCAAGATCCTCGTCATCTGGTATTTCATCCAAATGGTAGCCATCCTGGAGCAGCTGGCGATTAAGATCTTGCGAGACCTGCTACAGAATAAAGGACAATTAATCTACACCTATGTTATTCACTGGCATATGGGCGACACTACAATGTGGGTTAGGCCGATTGCTGCCAATTTCCTTCTTTGCTTTGTATACATACTGTAGTCCAGTATTGCTTTTAGCTGGCATTAAACCTTTAGAACACCACATTTAGATTTAGAACAGGTATGGGATCTCTTATTTAGAAACCTGACATTCAGATAGCTCTGAATTTCAGGGAGACTATGTCCCGAAGTTAATTTTAAGCATATAATTACAATTTTTTTTTTCTGTATCAAAAAAGTGGTAATATGGACATTTTATGAATGGTAAATATGGACCCGATTTAAAACAAAGGGCATTAACATAGTGCAGATTTTATCTGCACACAGGTGAGGCTGGAAATGTTTGTTTGCATGTTTTTGGACTAATTAATCAATCAGGATTTGGTGTGCTGCTAGAGTTTCTTTTCTTAACAGTCACTGACCCTTGGGCAGGAAAGGGTCTCCAAGAGAGCACCTGTTTAGAGTGAGCTCCATTTCGACTGCTGGACTATTACTTTAGTATTATATGATAAGCTTATAATTATAAAGAGGCACAATGTGTAATCTGAACCATGAATGCATTAGCTGACCCAGAGCAATGACAGTATTGATGGTAAAATTGTGCATACACCTAGCAGAAAGGCCTAGATCTCTTAAAAGCATAAAACCTTATATGTGAACTCTGAATCTGAACTTAAATTAAAACACAAAGAGTGTGTGATAGTCTATATAGCTATACCCTACTGAGGCTAATAGAAAAGTCTAAAAAAGATTAAAGTTAGTAATTCTCTATTTTATATACTAACACTACGGTTACAATAACAATGGTTGATGCTCTCAAAGTTTTCAGCAGCAGATAACCATTTCTGATCTTGTTAGGCATTTTTGCAAGCCAGCAGCTCAGCAGAGGTTTATTGGTCTCTGAGGTGCTGCTACATTAGCAGAGAGTGTGAATCTGCAATTACAGAAGCTAAAGGTTGATTTCGAGGCATATTGCACTGATTTCCATGTGCCCAAGTAATATGAATTTGAATCCATTAGTAATCAAAGTAAAATGTGAGCTGGTCCCCAAGCTCAGTAACTGACAACAGATCACAAGATGTGCTGTTAATCAGCAGAAAAGAAAATGGAGAGCAATGGGGGCTTCCCTGCTGGAGGGCGGGTCTCTGTGGTGATCTTGAGTACAAAACATATCAGGGTACATATATATTTTCTTTTCTGCTGATTAACAACACATCTTGTGAGCTGTTGTCAGTTACTGAGCTTGGGGACCAGCTCACATTTTACTTTGACCAAGGTACAATTTCAAGTGCAATCTCCATGTCTTTCCCCCACAATGCAGCATTTTTTCCCCCAGAATTCCAGCATCATTGCTGTAGGAACAAAAGGCAGGAAGGACTGACTAGTCTCTGATTGCAACTATACGGAAGTGGAAGGAACCTATTTTAATACAGTCACGGGCCCGGACTGGCAATTTGTAAATTCTGGTAAATGCCAGAGGCTTGTTTTGAATCCCAGTCCAGGTCAGCCAACTACCTTTAAAGAAAGTGGCTTTACATGCAACTGACTGCAGGGGAAGTACTGCAAATGCACTTGAGGACATACAGGTGCCCTATGGTGTAGAAGGTCTAAACTATTCCTTTGTTGAGTTTCAATTCTGCTTTAAAAGCCACATAAATTAAAAGTCATGTTAATAAACAGATAGTTGATAGCAATCCTTACCTCAGCTGAGGAATATCCAGACGAACACCTTGATTCCAGCTCTGCATCACTACATAGAGAAAGAGCAGCATGGGAAAACATCACAACATGCCATTATCTGAAATGCCCTGTGCTTCTTTGTTTTTGTTCTTTACACTAAGGGCCAGGGCACACGGAGCGTTGGCTCCATGTTTTTTTTTTTTTTGCAGGCCCTAGAGAAGTGGTCCAGCTCCCTACCCAAGCTCCGCTTGATCTGCATATAAAAGTGCATCTTTTTCTTGCATGCAGGCACATGCAGCAGAGAGAAGGTTGGGTCATAAATGCCTGCTTTTGCGTTTTCCAGCCGTCCTTTGGTCGGCTCTGCTGCATGTGCCTGCACGCAAGTGGAAGCTGTACTTTTAAGTGCAGATCAATAAAGCTGGAGTAGGGACAAAATACAATTCTCTCAGCTTGCAAAATGCAGCGGAGCCAACGCTCCATGTGCCCTTAGCCTAATTTACAGTGTACTCCAGGTTAACATATGTTTTATAAAAGAGTGTGGATTTTTAATGTTGTATAGTGGAATGTGGAACATGGATGATTTCTAAACAAACTAATAAATTGCCTTTCACTGTTTTACTTTTAAAAACATTTTAAACCCCTGTAAAGTTAGCTGTGTCCTACATCTCCCTGAACCCACAAGTCATCTTGCCCCCTACCTATATTTACTGAGCTCACCTGTCTGAATCCAGGGACACAAGGGTTTCATCAGAGGCCTGGCTGAGTGCTGCATATCCCTTATTAAACTTCACTGACCTGTAAGAAGAGAAAAATTATTTTAAAAAAAATTAAATATCCTCATTTATGGTTGGAGAAAAAGCACAAATATTTTCAATACACAGCTGTAGATCAATTTTGTTGTCTTATTTCAGATATGCTGTTATTAATACCCATTATCTATTAATACTGAGGTTTGTTTTTTTCTTCCTTTGCTAGATTTTTATCTCAGTCAATCAACAATTAAAAGTGAAAAAGGCTATGGTGAAGTATATTTCTCTAACAGGATCTGTAATGTGCATTTTCAACATAAGGCCGGGAACTTTTACAGAGTATCGATTTTCCTCAGCACCCGCAAATAAAATATTCCTTTGTATTAAGAGAAAGTTATAGAGTAAGTTATAGGTGCATGGTGATTCATATATGCAATAAAAAACATTTGAACACTGTTTATCACCACTAAACCTTTTGTACTGTGACCAACTTATGTTATCAGCTTTGCAAGCCTAAAGGTGGCCACACAAGGGTCGATTCTAGATGCCGATGTCAGTCTTGAAACCGTTTTGGCAGCTTATTGGCCCATGTATGGGCACTAATGACGGGCCTGCCTAACCGACATCTGGCCTGAAATTGGCCAGATCTCGATCGGGCAGGTTTGATTTTTCGTTGCATCAGGGACTGCATCGGCGCGCTGAGAATCCGCCAAGTGTGGCACTAGCCTAAAGATGGTCAAACAGGTTAAAGCTCTATGAGGGGCCATACACATGCACTGCCGCCTTTGTATTGTTCTGTTCCTTCAGACCAACTGCTCAAAAGATTGGACCATTAAAAAGTGAAGAGAAGCTGTAGCTACTCCTATGGTCAAAATTGGCAAAACTGCCTGAACAAATATGGGCCATGTATGGAAAGCTTTACTGCCCAAATAGAAGTGCAACTTGACACAATTGAGCTGAAAATCTTTGGCGTGGGGATGTCATCACTTCTAGCACTATATCTTCTGATTCTTTATGCACAAGTACACTGCTTTGCGGTTGCAATAGCACCAGGTTTACCCTGCGTCAATTGGCAGACTGTGTGCAATTCAACAGAACAGATGGGGCTCTTTGGCACTTTAAAAAGGGCAATTGAAAGGAGGGCTTTAAAAAAAATGGTGACAATTTGTGTAACAACTGTGGAGAAAATTGTATGAATACAACTGCAATTGTGTTATCTGACATAACACAAACACAATTTTTTTCTGGAGTTCTTTCCCCTACAGTCCTCCAGTTTACTTAACATTACACATGGTTATAACTCACAACTACAAAGATACAGTTTGTTGATATTTGGCATTCAGGGTAATAGCATACCTACCGTTTTGATGAAGGGTGCCCTTTGCCTGTTGGTCCTAGCACACCCTTCTTCCTAAGGGATGCACGGGCCAAATCCCGCTGCCTCTCTGAGAACAGAGGACAAAGTTATAGTGTTAACACAAACTTCAATGACATTAGCCTAACATTATATTCCATAATGTTTCAGTTTGATCTACAACTACCACTCCTAATTGGGGTACTTTGATCAGGAGGCCGATTTGTGAACCCTTGCCAGAAAGCTGCATAAAATGGAAGTAAGTTCCTAAACCCAAACAAACTGAAGGCTCAAAGATTCATAAATCTGCACAATCTGAGTCAGAGTGAGTTTAGCTCATGTTGACTTAAGGCAGTGATCCCCCAGTGGCTCCATCCAACCCCTTGGATTTTTTAATTCCCGACTTGGTGGCAAGTTATGGTTGAAAAAAACGAGATTTACTACCAAATAAAGCCTCCTGTAAGCGAATAGTGTGCATAGAGGCTACTTAATAGCCAATATTAGCTCTTATATGGCACCTCCATGAACTTTTATGATGCTTGTGTTGCTCTCCAAGTCTTTTTACATTCGACTGTGGCTCACGAGTAAGAAAGGTTGGGGACCCGATTTAACAGATAGATATCACAAAAAACAACTTTTATCAAACAACTGTATCTATGTTTTATAGTTCTTTTTTTTTTTTTTCTTTTCATATGAAGGTCGTTGACTTTTTATTGCTTTAAGGTAGTTCACCTTTAGATTTACTTTCACTATGATGTAGGCTGTGGTGAATTTTGGTGGTTTTTCATTTAAATTTCAATTCGGCAGCTCTTTGATTTGGAATCTCAGTAGCTATTTTATTTTAATCTAGCAACCAGGTAGTGTTTTGCCAGGGAAAAGACAGAAAAGAAGAAAGCAAATAATTAAAAAAAAAAAATAGATCTATCTAAGAATAGATATATCTTTCAGCAACATTAGAGAATTGCCACCAACTAACGTATCAAATTATAATGGTTGCACTATAACTCTGCAAGGAGAGAATGAATGAAATAGGTTGAAGTTACTGTGGCTGAGACATGTATGAATTAATGTATCTAACCAATATTTTTAACAAATATGGGGGTTTATATATGTATTTATATTAAGTCCTAATTGAGGCAAAAGAAAAAATAGTTACATGGTTACAACATTCATGACTCTCCTGTATTATATACCCTTTCCTTATACCTCACAAGTTACATTACTCCCTGTACAGGAAATGAAGAACTCAGCTTGCAAAGTGCAAAAAAGGCTGCTTGCTGTAATAGAAAATTATCACTATTAGTTATTTATCATTAGCAGGAAACATAATTGTAGACAAAAAAGTATGCATTAATCTTACATCCATTTTGTGCACTGGCTCAGTCTTTCACATAGCACTTCCTCAAATTACAAGTGATTCTCTGTTCAATTATATTTTATCATGAGAACTTCTCCATGAGCAGTGAGTCCTTATAAGACTTACGTAATTTGGCTTGAATTGTTGGCCCTTTGCCCATAAGATAAGGTCCCTTCTTTTCAACGTTGGCTCCTCTGGGCTCCATTAGTGTCACCTGTTAAGGCAAAGAAGTCAGAGTTACATTTATTTTTGCAACAGGTGGAATATATATATATATATATAAAAGTAAATCTGTTGTTTGCAATACTCTCATATCACAACATTGTTACATTTTGGCTGTTTGGGAGCGTGAAGTTATGTGGTAGTTGCTTGCACTCCTATATATATATATAGGACAGTGTTGCCATATGAAGCATAGTAGCACTGATACCTGATAGAGAGGATGTTCTCATCATGGGATCTGGCATTAAAACTATTTTTAGTTGTGCTGTAAGTCACTTCATTTTCTAAAAAGTAAATTCCTCTGTAAACACTGGATTTTTAAAAAATAATATTGCACAATATAGTGCCATTCAAAGGATTTCAAACCAGCATGTTTACTTTATAGGCTTGAGCATAGTTTATATAAATAAGATGCTGTGTAGCCATGGGGACAACTATTCAAGCTGAAATAGGGGAATAGAGCACAAGTTTACACTGAAAATTACTGTTAAATCCTGTAAAAAAAAAACAATTGTTTTACTTTTCATATAGGGGGACTACACATGCCATTCTTGGCTCTCTGCAGAATGAAACCCTCTATTATATAATATAGGACAATTGATGTCAAGAAATAATATTTAGATGCTGGCGTTTAAAGTACAATGAAGCCCTAACAACATCCCCTAGACCCAATAATCTTGCAGCAGTCCCTCTTGCATTTAGGAGAATAAACAGATTATCAATCCAGGCCTGGGTGCTGGTTGGACAAATACCTTTTAAAAACAATGAAAATGTATATATTAATAAAGACCAGTGAGTACATTATTTCTTGTCTTTAACTATTTATCATTTTACCAACATCCAGGCATTTGACTGCTTTACAGGTGTGCTCCCCTATACATGTATGTATATAGGTATGTATGTATATGTATATATTATATAACATATTGTATTGGAAAGGAGAATATATATTTAACATTGTGATTTTAAGCACTTGTGCCATCTGCTTTCATAAGCCTCTCCAAGCCAAAGTCAAAAAGATGAAAAGGGCCCTCCCCAGAGCTTGCTAATGAGTAATACATAATAGATGTAGCACTCCAAGAGGAATCCATGTACCACTGTCTTTTGTGTGCTGTAGCTCTCCTAAACATCATTTTACTGCATGCTGTGGGAGCTACCAGCCCCAGGCACAAAGGAGGGGACAAGTCATGCCTGAGTAACCTGAAGTGTAAGTTAGATTAAACTATTAGCGGATACTTAAGAAGCATGAGGCAATGGGTAGTAGGAAGTGACACAGCGGCCAATATTTACTCTTTACCTCTTATTTATTTTACAAAATAAATACCGTTTGATAGCAAAAATATATGATCCAGAAACCTGGCATTCCCCTAATGGCCACACAATATATGGACAAAAGACAGCCCCAAGAATAGCTGCAAACAGGAAGAGAATATAAAATATAAAGACTAAGCATGCTGATCAGATTAGGCTTTTGATTTATCATCTACCTTTTATGACTAATTTCCACTTTGTTGCATTCAGCTACACTGGGCCCATAATACAGACATACAGCCAATATCATCCGGGCCATACAGTTCTACTTTTTAGCCTGAAAAAGGGACAAGCACCATTCCCGTGTATTCCATGTAAGGTTTGCTGCTGCCTATTTGCTTTACTGTCCAGATACATAAAAATGCCTAGAGCAGCTGTCAACGTTCGAGGCACCTTTGTTAATGTCTTTTTCCCTGGAATTCCTTATAGTATTGCTTCCTGGGACGCCATCAGTATAAGGGTGACAGTCGCCCCCGGCTCGGCGGGTTTTGAGGTGCCCAACTGAGCTGCACTTACTTGGATAACCTGCCCCCCAGCTGTCACTGAGCGATATCAGTTGCTAGGGAACCCGCATGGTCCCTCCCCTACACGGCTTTCATACTGCCCAACAGTTCCGTCTTCCCAAACACAGGCCGCAGTCCCGGTTGACTACTTACTACTTCGGCAAAAATGTTAACTGCAGGTCCCTAGTCTCCTGTCTTACAGAAAATCCCAACGCCCTAAGTCTCATCACGCGAGAGTGGCGTCACTGTTACACAGAAGCGCAGTGACGCGCCGGAGCCGCCTTGTGGGAGTGGCGAGTTGGTGTAACAGTGTTGGAAGCCGCCAATAAGCAGCCGTAGTTCTCATCTAAATCTGTTTTCCTCTGCTCGCAATTCCTACTTCTGTTAGAGAAGAAAAAAAAAATAGAAACAGAAAAGAATTGACTTTCATATTGACTTTTTACTTGGTTGCCAACAGTACCTGCCTCCATTAGAGGGACTTCTCCCTAACTGAGCAAAATGGAAAGAGGTTTTGTGCAAACTAGGACCAATTATTATTAACATGTATTTATAAAGTGCCAACATATTTCCACATAAAATAGGTTTTTTTTTTTTTGTTTATTCCGCCTATATTCAGTGGTGGGGGTTAACAATTGCACCTGGGCCTACACCTCCAGGCCCACTGTACACTCACGCCGATATGCACCAAAACCTGTTAATTCTGGGAGATTATTGTGGCACGCACAGCAAGTTGCAGATATCCTAAAATCAAGTTAATGCAACATCATTGCGCATGAGCTGTGAGTACTTGGGAGAATTTAAAAGCCATTGGGAGTCCAGGGGATGTGCAGGATTTTTAGCAGACTCCTGGTTAATCCAGGACACTTGATAGGGTATCTTGAAGAGTCAGCGACACACAGATTAAGAGGTTACTTAGCTAAACTGAAAACAAATCAATATATATATATTTTAAGTCCTGTTAAACAAAAGAAAAGAATAACTGAAGTGGTTCCCAAGCTATTTTTAACACAGTGTTTGCATGTACACACATGCACAATTATTTGAGATTAGCAATCTAATATGTATCTTAGGCCTTTTGGTCTCAAGGGGCACCAAACTATAAAAGAAATTATACTTGTTTAGGGCCTCCAATCTTGGGTGGAGTGGGTGTACTGCTGAGCCTCTGAGAAATCTTCTTTGGTATGTTGGAAAAGTTACACTCATTTCGTAAATTACGTATAAAATTATGTCAAAACGTATGTGTTTTACATAACTCCACAAAAACTGCCTAGAAACCTATTTAACTTGCCTAAAAACATTTATGTAACTTGCATATCAAGCTATTGACCAGGGGTGCCCAGACCTTTTCGCGTGGTGATCTACTTTGGTTCCTCCCTGTGTACGTACGCGATGCGGTGTACATACGCATACCCCCCATAAAACGCTGCACTGCCACATTTGCAGGCTTAGACACGGTCCAACAGAAGTCCACGGGGGATCGACTGGTGGACTGTGATCGACGCTTTGGCCACCCCTGCTATAGACAATGCAAGGAACCTTGACAGAGGCAGGCGGGGCAAACTCTACTGACCTTCAAATGAATTAAAAAAAACTTATGGTAAGGCTGATGTCAAGGACGAAAAAACGCTTGCCGAGAATACATCCCACTACTGTAAATGCATCCTACTTGTGCCTACACCCGAATGAATGAGATACACTTGGGTGCAGGCACATGTATTAGAAATACGCATAAAAACACAAGAGAATACAAAATCTTGTGTGTTTATGCGTATTTCAGCTACATGTGCCTGCACCCGAGCGTATTCCATTCATTCGGGTGCAGGCACAGGTAGGAGGCAGATGGCGCTATTTTCGGCAAGCACTTTTCCACTTCCACTCCTTCGGGAGTCCTAGGAAAAGCTCTTTACACATGTCGGAGGCTCCATTTTATATCAGTTCATAGAAAACCCCAAATACTGACTTGTGCAATAATGTGAGCAAGCTATTGTCAATTTATAAACTTTATACCAGACCTTATTTGTTACTTTTGTTGTATATTGAGTTTATTGTCTGTCTTCTGTCTGTTTATTCCAGGAATATTTGCTGGGTTTACCGTTTACCCAGCAATAAACGTAAGAACAAAGACATTGTAACTTGAACACTGGACAATAGTTGTCCCAAAATCAGGTACATTATTATTATTATAATACACAGGTTTCAGTGAGTCTATGAGAGGAATTACATTACTAAGCACCGTTTATAAGGATATAATTTACAGGAATAAAATAATTTCCAGAAATCATGTTTCCTTTCAAGCGGAAGTGGGGGGAAAAAAGATCTAGGAATGGATCATTATCACTCTAATGACATGGGGTAAATCTGTTTCTGTTAATGCAATTCAAAGATTTAACACCTTTATCTGCTTTGATAAATGTACAATCATGTAACATGGGCAAATGACTGACCCTGAAACAGGTTTTGAACAAAAGATGAGAGATAGACATAATTATATTAATGCTTAGATTTTCTTTAAATTGAAAATGCTCAGGGTGTTCTTTTAAGCACTTTTGAATTTTACATGAATTGTTATTTATTTCCATTTCAGAGCAACAGAGTGTAATCCTTTCTTGGTACACACCTTTAGAACAGGATTACACTGAACCTCTTTGCTTTTGAAAGATACTGAAAGCTGGTATTTACAGTGCAGTGCTTCCACCTACTGGGCACTGAGAAGTACACCTCAGGAATTCCGCTAGAAAAAAAAAATCACACGCAATTTGCATTAACTAAGATAAACCTTACATAAAGAAGAATACACAATAAATCTTAAATGCAAATATAAACCCTGCACTGCAGAAATGTGGGGTCTGACTAAGCCCTAGTATAGTCTCTCGATTTGCCACAGTCCCACAATCCACTGTGGATGGGCTACGTAATTGCATAGTTCAGTCCCTGGCACTGTGCCCCTACCCCTCTTAATACCACAGGTAGCACTACCTGCCCCAAAGTACCTCTTCCATTGGACAAGGCAGTAGCTCCCACATAGCAGGCTCACAATAAAGGCCTGACCTCATGCAGGGGATCACACGCTGGAACCTTCCAATACCTTACCTCTGGTGGATCTTTCACTGAGGAATCACAAGATTGGCAAAAGGCATCTACTGAGCAGGAAGCAGAACATGTGCACTTTATAACACAGGAAAGGGGATTGTCATGAGATTCCTAACTGCTCAAATACCTAAGCCATCAGTAACTGCACAAGTCAATGCACTGATATTCTTATCTTGTCTGTGGAAAAGGAAAGGTATAATCAATGAGGGAATGCCACCTCACCATGATTATAATCACCTACCTGAGACTAGGGGCTGGTGCTCCTGTTTGGTGAAAACTGCTCTGGCCCCTGGTACTACACTATGAGTGCCACTTCTCCATCTTCTTTCTGGGTCCACATGCACAGTAGAGTGAGAATCTGAACTTAGAAGCACAAAAGCCAGTCTTTCATTCTACTGCAGATGTGTACCCAGCCCGGAAGGAAGATTAAGGATACTGTACTAACACAGGCGCATGTAAGTGACAAGCACAGGTGGAATGCAGCACGTTGGTATCATCATACATAAACTCAAATAAAAGCATTCTATGCGAGCAGTGTTTGTTTTTATTAATAATGTCTTTCATTTGGGTTTGTTCTTATTAATAATGTCTTCATTAAGCGAGTAGGCTTAGTCTTAACCATGCTAAGGGTAATTGTTTTACTGTCTTTGGAACAGGGTCATTACATGAGACAAATATTTGGCTACAAGCTGGATAAGTTATATTGATTGCACCACACAGATGTATTACCTTACCAGAGATCACAGAGGTTGCCACGGATATTGGGCCCTGAGTCTATAGGGGGCCACCATGACACAACAAATTTACATGAAACTATCCATTTCAGTTTTTTCACATATTCCACAAAAGAAAACTTAAGGTAAAACAAGATTTATTTTCAAAAACGATTGCTGATTTGTATGCGTTCTCAAATCAATGTGATCAGGGAAAATTTTTATTTTATTCATATACCATGAATGCATTGATTTGTATTAAATTGTAACCTAGAGCAACAGAAATGTCAGGATAATTGGTAGAATGCTTACTTTTGCAAATAGACTTCTGAATGAATTTTCAATCACACATAGCTGTATCATTAACTCGGCAAGAAAAATATGATATTATGAAATTCATTATTTGATCTCTGAGGGTCAAACTAAATGGGTAATTTTATCAAATTTTGTGAATCAGACTTTACATCTTATGTAAAAGCACAATATTTTGTGGGATACAACAAAATCGGATTTCCCTTGCTTAATGTAAAATGGGTCAGTTGGATGGTGTGTTTTGTTCACACATCTACATCCGACTCTATAGCGGGGCCCATAAATGCACTGTAGTAATGCGCAGGTCAAGAAAACCACCAACCCCAACCTGCCCAACTCCCAACCAGAAACCTACCTGACACTGCTTCTCCCCTATAACCATGCCGCTGATGACGTCACTAAAGGGGTAGGGCAGAGCAGTGCCTATAAAACCAGAAGCCTGAAGAGCAAGCCAGCAGAGTAAGGTCACGGGCAGGGAGAGCTCAACACGCAACCTGCAAATGATGTGCCGAGATCGGCAAGAACCCACTCGAACTGCACATCACTAAAGCATAGATATCGTACAAAACAAAATTTTGTATGATAATTGGTCTATGTTTAGTGGATGACAAGGCAACCTCGAGAGAAAAGCCTTGGATATTTGTCATCTCGTTGATCGGGCAGGACTAAACAGTTGATCGGATGCCTGAAAATTGTAACGTTAATGCTGAATTGTCAGATAGGGGTAAAGAATTCCTTTGTTTTTACTTGCATATCTGACAATTCAGCACTTAACATTAGTAGAGTGGAAGAACTCTATGATCAATGGTTATGGGAAAGATTGTAATTGTAGTGTGTATGGCCACCTTTATGAGAAAAATAATTCCTCTAGACATCTTGAGATTTTATCCTGTTAGATGCAGCATGTAGCGCTCGCTCCCTACCGGCAGGCGTGTTGTGTCAGATGACAAATCTTCCATGTAGTTTGTACAGAGAATTTTAAATATTTTCCATTACATTTTGACCTGCGCAACTGCATTTAAATTGTAAGATGTGATCTGCCAATCAAACATCCTAAAAAATCTCCTGTGTAGTTTAGTTAAATCTTGAGTTCTCTAGAGGTTGTGTATGCATTCATCCACCATGCTCAAATCTATTCTAATTGGGTGCAGGGCAGTCAAAACCTTTTGCCAATGGTTACATACATAACGAAAAGATGATTAATGATAAGGCTTGATAAAGAGCAAGATGAGGCCCAAAACATTGCCTGCACATGTGACCTAAATAGATCACTTTTTCACCTTTGCAATAAGGAGTGCTACAGTATTGTTTCTTCTACAGTCTAGCTAAATCTTGGACCCTTAGTTAGCACTCAGGGCACTTTAGTCAGCAAACTTTATATGCAGTTTCATAAGCTAAATGGCAACTCAAGAAGTAGTGCGTACTGTATGTAGTGCTATAAACAGCACTCTTCACAGTAGGAATAACTCCCCAGGTTTTTCCATAGCCCCTACAGAGATACCATAAGTGTATTCTAGCACAGAAAATCCCCTGTAAAACATAATTCTGCAGTGTAGGTAGGAGAGGCTATAGTTAGTATTATTAATGCTGAATGAAAGTTAACAGTTGTTTCAATTCACACCTTCAATATAAATTTTTACTTTCTGAAGTGTCTACAAATGCATGCCTGATACTCTACTGACAGAAAAACACAATACCTGACTTTTAAACAATATCCCTTTATTAGGTCCAACATATTATTACAGACATTAGGACTCAATAAAAGAACGAGTTGCATTTTTTTTTCAAATAAAGGTAATACATTAACATCTTTGTATTTCTGGATGGCTGTGTACAATCAAGTAGCATGGTTAATAAAACCGCAGGATGGATCACCTATTGAAAGAAAATAAAGATAAAAGTATTAGAGATATTATATGTAAAATATTTAGAGAATAATGTACCCACTAATGTAAAATATAAGGACATTTAAAGTTCCTTAAAGAGTCCTATAACTATAAAAAGGAACCAGACTGAAGGCTGAGTGCTTTATACCAATGTTGGAACACAAATGTGAGTTTTGATATCCTCATATTAGGATAAAGGGTACTCATAGCTCTTATGTACTATGTGAACATACTTATACTTTCTGGAATGTTTGTTGCAACAATGTATTAAACAAAAAATCTGGAACAGAGCAAACAGGCATCTGCTTACCTATAATGCTTATGCTTTATCTAAGCCCAGTTCTTCTGGGGTGGAGATGCCAAGCTCATCTAAAGTTGGCCGAAGCTCTTGAATAACATAGGGGTAGATTTCCTTGTGAGGTCCAGCCTTGTCCTACAGGAAGAAAATGAAAATATCTTTAGTATGCTATAGACTAACTGGTTGCACTATTGTAATTTGATTTCAAGTGTTGTCCCAATCCTAATATTTTTAACACACTTAAACTAGTGCAGATTTAAACAGTAAAGCCTTGACTATTTACATTTCTTTAGGAAGCATGGTAAAGCAATATAAACTTCAGAAAAGTGTACATACAGAATTATTATAATGGTGTAGTTACATTAAAATATGTGAATTTAAAATCAACGTTACAACATTATCATCCAAGGAGCCATATTACAGAATATGCTGGGGTGTACACCAGAAGTTACACCCTATAGCAATTTAAGGGTAACAATACATCGCACATTTTGTTTGGGCAACAAAACTTCAAAAAAAATAAATCTTTCTGCTGGCACCAATGTCAATAGCGGTCAGTAAAAATAATTAAATCATGTAACCACTGGTTTTGGATGTTTTTTGCCCATGCTGGACACTGTGTGCCATTACACTAACAGACCACAATATATTCCGCTACACTACTACTAATATTAGTACTAGTACTAACATACTGTTAATCACCTATATAGGCAATTAAATTATTAAGTGTGTAACAAGGAATGCACTTTATAGACATCTATAAAAGACTGTAACCAACATAAGTTTCATAGAAATAACAGAAAATGCCTTACCTTCACTGCTTCTAGAATACGAACAGCACTAGCAAAGTCATTTAACCTACGGCACGCCCTTAAAGCAGCATCAATGATTTTTGGTTCTGGAACCAGATCATAACCGATGAGAGTGTTCATGCCTGAAGAGAAGACAGACAATTCATTTATTCAACTTTACACTATTGCTAAAAGCAAGTCAAAACATAACTGTTTTGTAATGTATTTAAATATTGTAAGGTATTACAATTACCGTTATCCAGAAAGCTTCGAAATTTTGGAAATGCAATCTCCCTCCCCTTGTGTACTATTTAAAGAATCAATGATTGTTTTGACTAATTATCATTCTCTGAAAAGAGTATTCTTTGATTTATGTTAGCCTAACTAGCACCAGGTACAAAGGTGATAGAAAACAATACTATTTAAATGGGTTTCATGGTGCTCCCGATTACAAAAAGAAACTCTTAGGCCAAAGTCACACGGGGCGATTGGTTGCGTTTGAGTTGAGTTGGTTGAGTTTTAAAAAAAGTTGTAGTGACTAATCTGTGAGCGATTAGTCGCAGGAACTCCTATTGTAATCTATGGCTGAAAAGTCGCTGTGATTTTCAGTATTAAGCTTAATTTCTGAAGGAAAAAGATTTTCCCTTTTTTGACATGAATTCAGCTGGGCTTATGTAAAAAAAGAACACTGAATTTCCAAACAGAAATTTAAATGTATTTTTTTTTCCTACAAAAACATATCTTATACCACAGACTGAAACAAAAACCATGATACATGTACAAGGAAATGTCATGCAACCGCACCCCCACCTTGTTCCATTGTGAAGTGATGGATTCTGGGACTTGAAGTTCCTTTGCTTTGCAGAGAATCTCTGCCACTAGCTCCCAATAGTAGAGGGACTTCACTTTATAATAAAGCATAGTATGGGTGAGGCTGCATTTTATTTGTGAGGCTTAAGGAGAATGGGGAACTAATATCTGTGAACGGAGATAAATCTGTGGAATTCGGTATGTGTGTAGAAAGAGATATTTATATTTATTACTGATAGCAATAGTGATAGAAAAGATGCATTGATGGCCCTTTTCTACATAAAACATACATCACCTGAACAAGCTCATGCCAAAAAGGGGGTATACTGTCCCTTGAGTGTTCACCCAACCAACTTAACAATAAATTAAAATCTGAGACTCAATCTTCTTTTGGGTTGCTACTTTGATTGTAGCATCCAAACAGCATTTCAAAGATTGAAGCTGAAGAAAAGGGCATATAGAAGTTATTCTTAAGTTTCTTAGAGTACCTTGTAAATTATGTAAAAAAAAATGCATGGGTAAAGTAAATTTGATAGTGAACTTACCCTTTAACAATCATTTTAATAAGGACAAAAAAAATTGCTAATTTGCATCAAACGGTTATACAGACAATCGTCTAGATAATAGATTCTAGAGGAAAAATAAAAAAAACATCACATATAAAAACTTACTGATCCATGTTTGCTACCAGGTGAATATGCAGAAAGACATACCAGGAGAAACCTAAGGGCATGCTTGAAAACCAGTGAACTAAATAAAAAGTGGCCCCTCATATCATCATCTCTTACTGGGACAAGTTCTAACCAATTGACAAGGGTCCCCTTCTTAGATTTCAGGTGCTAAACCACCTTACAACAAATTCCATCGATTGCAAGTTTGAATATTTTTAGTCAGGTCCTAATGGTCCATTATTTTACAAAATTCTTTACAGTATTAAGCAAAATTCTTACAGTATTAAGCAGTGTTGATGTTTGTAGCAAGGTGGAAGCTGTGGAATAGTTACAGAAAATGACAAAGGCCTCTAATGTAACTCATCACCAACAATAGATTTAAAGTTAACAGACCAATACAATACATATTAACAAAAGAAACAGACCAAAATTTCCTTTTGTGCAACGAGCATCGGTGCAGAAATTGAGCTAAAAATGTCAGTCTGTTTGGTGTCACTGCAGTGAAGGTAAAATTTATCCCTGTTGAGTAGTCATATTCAGCTTGTAGGGATATACAGGAAGTGAGCACGGAACTGACACAGGAAGAAAACTATTGAATAACGCACAGATATATAAGAAAATAG